>NW_025335317.1:19776650-20018051 GCF_004798865.1 Varanus komodoensis
TCTGTCTAAACATGCATAGGATTGCACATTTAATAGTTGTTAGATGTTGATAATCCTAGTTATAGCTTCACACTCACCCCAGAAAATACATCAAAATTTATCAGTTTTACCTACCTGTATCATCTGTGTCTTATATAACTTAATTCTTGTAAATATAGCAAGGAAAAAGAACAAAAATGTCAGCTTACAGCAACTTTACCAAAAAATTCAATACCTGTATGACTTCAAAATATGTTAAAACATTAACACAATCAGTCAACGTACCTGCCTATATTAGTTTGAGGACTACAAGATAGATACCTTCCAATGCAGAGAGAGCAAAAATATCCTCAGATCTTAGATGGTAGGTGTTTATTTTTCCAGACTTGAGGTATAAGGGTTTTAAGCTATGCATGGGTTGCTGGGGCATGCTGGGAGTTGTCGGACATTTTTCTATCTGAACATGTTTCAGATTACACCATAAGTCTCATTGCAGCAATAGGACCCTCAGAATCCATTTTGTTGTCCATCTGTTTGGCCTAGTGTCACAGGAATGTCATTTAAGAGCACACGGGCATATGCAAGTGCCCATTTAGTGAGATTTTACTAAAAAAAATTAATATGAGCAATAACTTCCCATTAGAAAGAGGTAACCCCAGGACACCTCCATGGTAATGTATTGCAGAGGTATTACCTGCAATATGTCACCAACATCCAGCAAAGCTCACCAACTTCATAGTAACAAGCTGATGCTGCGTTCACTACGCACTATGCATCACAAAGTAACACGGTGCTGATTATTTATTTAGATATTGTTTTATTAAGCATATAATAGGATTAGAGGGGAGGATTGGATTTGCCCAGAGTAGCAAAAATTCGTAGCCTAGATACAGCTGCCCAATTCCTGAATTTCTGTACCTCTAAACTTCATTCTGTGTCTCAGTCCTTCTCTGGTTCATTATTGTCGTAATTATCTTGCACTGCTTTTCCCCTAGCCAGAATCATAGAAGGACGTACACCCACTTTCCCTTTCTGACTTGACTGAAATTCACCATAGTGGAAAAACATGGCCATTCCATTCCTCGTGCTTGCCAAACATGGGCTAAACATAGGAATGTAATCACTATTCAGTCATGTGCTAAAAAGGAATAGTGGGTGTGACTCAATGGTGGTGAAATTTAGAATTGACTCGGAGGCTAGGTCACGGAATACAAGAAGGACGAATTGTACCAAGTCGGGAGCCCTTAGAAAATGACCTGATTAGGATGCCCAGAGTATTTGAGAGTCTCTTCTATGGCTTACTTAGCGTACCAGTTAAACCAATGCCAATCTCATCCCATCTTCCCAATAGAACACTAGACTTCTTGATTTTTTCTTATAATATTTTGATATCACAGATGTTATAGTTGTACAATTGCTTCCAAACGGCACATTATTTTTGTTTTGGATACAAATATTTGGATATAATATTTTGTTTTGTTTTGGTATTTTTAAGGGTTACACTTCTTAATGTTCTAAAATGAAACAATTTAAACTATATGTTTCTGTATCTTGACTTTGGATTCTGTCAGTTGCAAACCTTCTGCCAGAACAGCTAATTTAATTTTAAATTTTGTATTAAATAGCAGCAGAGCATTTATATTGAAATTATAATTCACTAATAACTTTTCTGTAATTGTATCTCTCTCTCTCTCTCTGACCATTCTTCTATATTACTGGTTAGTTTTGCCATTACTGTATATTCTGCTAGCTTATTTTTCCAGTCTTCTCTGGTTGGGCAGTCTTCTGCTTTCCATCTTGTTGCAATTGTGACTTTAGCTGCTGTTATCATATATTAAAAGGGATGCAGGTGGCACAGTGGTTTAAACTGCTGTGCTGCTGTGCTGGTTGATTGAAAGGTTGCCAGTTCAAATCTGCACAATGGGGGTGAGTTCCCGTTGCTCCATCCCAGCTCCTGCCAACCTTGCAGTTCGAAAGCATGCGAATGTAAGTAGATAGAAAGGTACCACTTCAGTGGGAAGGTAACAGCGTTCCGTGCACTTCGGTGTTTAGTCATGCCGGCTACATGACCACGGAGACTGTCTGCGGACAAGCGCTGGCTCCCTCGGCTAGGAAACGGAGATGAGCATGACTGGACTTAACGTCCAGGGGAAATCTTTACATTTACCTTTATCACATATTAAAATAATTCTTTCATATTTCTTGGGACAATGTCTGGCATGATTCTCATTAGCATATTCTTACCATTCATAGGAAAGTTAATTTTTTTTTTTCTGTAACTCAGCATGTATTTATTTCCAAAATTTCAAAGGCTAAATGGAAAAGACATGTCTTCACATCTGAAAGTAATTTACAGCCCACCCTTCCTGCAAGGAACTCAAGATGATATAAATAACACTTCTTCCCGTTTATTTGCAGAACAACCCAGTGAGGTAGCTTAGTTCTAGAGGTGTAGCCGTCTTCAAGGTCAGACAGTGGGCTTCAAAACTGAGTGAGGAATTGCACATTGGTCTAACCGGTCCTTGTCCAGGCTCTGATGTCCTCACATACTGGTTGGGGGATTATGGGAGTTGTAGTTCAGCACTTTGGGAGGAATGGGAAGGGCTTCTGTAGACACTGCCACACACTGGCCCTAATCCCTGGGTATTATAGCATTCAGAGCATGAAATGCCAAGGATGGTGAGCTGCACAACATACACTAAAAGATGGGAACTGCAGGAGAGACACTTTCGGAGCTGAAGGCAGTGAAACAAGCCCTTCCTTTTCCAGCTGATCTAGCTTTCAGAATCTAGAGCCATCCACAAAGTGCTTATTGCAGTATATCTGACAGCAACCTGGTGAAGGGCTAATCTCAAGGACAACCCTAAAAAGGGCAGTCAGAAGTAGAAATGCTTCTCATTATTGTTTGGTTGAGGTTTCTTTTAATCCTGTAAGTAAAACACACCTTAAAACGCAGTATGTAAATCTTTCAACGAATACATAGACACTGTCTTTGTTGAGAAATGCAGTCCCTTGGGATTTGCCTGGAGTGGTGGCAGAACAATGACTCAGGAGTGTGAGCAGAGAAATCCCCAGCTCCATTCTCACCCCACTGGTAAGCGCCATAAGCTTTAAGCCAGCTGGTATCCTTGCCTGTTTCTCTGTCATCAGCACCACCAGTGCCTCTTACATTTGCATTGTGGGAGTATTAATACTGGCATACCTTACAGTGTTCTTGTAAGGATGACAGAGTAATATGGGTTAAGCACTTTGGCTACTCATAAAATGCTAAACGAAAGAGGAAGAGGATGGTTAAACATTACAATTAGATGATCTGAATTTCTCTTTAACCTTGATGTCATTGGGAGTGGGGGGGGGGGCAGGGGCTGGTCAAACAAAAGTACTCATTTGCAGGCTAAAGCAAATCCTGAATAGATTCAACCCATTTCCCAAAGATTTGCCCAGGCATGTTGGGCTATAGTTTGCAGTGAATGCTTTAGCCTTTCAACAGCCTCTTGGGAGTGGGGGGGGGGGGGGGGGGGATAAAGCAACTCCCATCAACACTAACTTGGACAAATAGATTCCAGTTAGATTTTCTTTTGACTTCTCTAGCTGATTGCTTTTGGAACAGTTGTTTGGTTGCCTTTCTTTCTACACACCCTACATTCAGAGATGTTATTTCAGATTGAGCATGGGGGTGTAGAGAAAACTCCAAAGCTTAAAGGCATATAAACCATATTACAGTGGCAAACAAAATACAACAGCAGAGGGCAGAGGGCAGAAACTGTGTGTTTCATTATTCATTATTATTACATTGTATTTATATGCCACCTTTTTTCTCTTGGGAGGAACCCAAAGCTGCTTACATTGCTCCATTTTATCCTCCCAACAACCACCCTGCGAGGTAGGTTGGGTTAAATGTTGGGTTAAGACTGGCTAAAAGTCACCAATGCACACCACAGTGGGCCAGAGATGTGAAATACATTCCTGAACATGAAATTTGGTGCAGCTCTGGGGAAGCTTTCTCACGACCAAGCTCTGTCTAGGCGAGTTTTGACCTCTTAGCCTCCCCATCCGCCCCACCGCTGTGTTGATTCAAAGCCACTGATTGTGCAGTTTCGCCGATGCTCAGCCGAGGGGACGTGTCGCCCAGCTCCACCATCAGCAGATGGAGAATAGAGGAGGCGGAGGAAGGGCACAAAAGCGACCATTTCCCACCATCGTGGCCACCGGGCGGTTTTAGTTTTGCTTTGGCGAGCATCCCTCTTGGCGAAAACTTCTGGGGGAATTCAAAAGTCGCTCACGCCACCCTGTGAGTCAGAAAGTCTGAGCAGTGCCAAACTTGACCTAAAGCAAGTCTGAGTTTTTCGTGGGGGGGTTGGCTCATCGGTAAAGTCCCAGTCAAGGTGAGGCCGCCACTGCACCGGCCCTCGTTATTTAAATCCATTGTTGCCTTCTTTCCTTCTTTCTCCTTCCTCGAAGGAAAGTGGCTGTGAGACGTACAGACCTCTCAAAAGGCCATCTAGTTGAGGGGGGTTTCCTTTTTGCCTGATGAAACGATCTGCATTCTTGCAAGCCCTTTCGGTCGCTCCCTTCGCCAAGCAGCCCGAGCGCGCACTGGCTCTTTCTTTATCGCGCGCGCCTGATGCAATTCCTCAAGAAACTTGCACGAAGCGTCCGGGATCCTGGCGGGCGCTAGGACCGAGCGGATGCTGCCGCGCGAGCTCCCTGGCTGGTGCTGGATGGTTCGACTCAAGCGATTAGGTCTGATACGTGCAGAGTTCACCGTCTGCCCCAGCCCGAGGAACTGCAACCAAATCGCGCTTATCAGCTCCCACAATGGGCAATCGATAGTGAGGCCCCGCGCATGCACCCAGGCTTAGCTGGCTGACGTCAAGCGGGCTCAGGAGTAAGCTCTTCGTGTGAATGTTGGTTTGGTCAACCCACGAAACCCAGGACGCGATCCGTGTTGCCCCCTCCGAGACGCGGAGTGCAACGCGGAGGCCCACCTGCTTTGAAGCTGTGTTGGTGGAGCTGTTCCACATTCTCCCTTGCGCCTCGCCTGATTGTGTACTACCGGAACGGGGTAGACACACGCGCTCCAGCTAATCGGGCATTCAAGTAATTATGGGGCGAAGCTTTGGAGTCGTCAAGTTGACACACTCAAAAAACAACCCCCCCCTCAAAAAAAAGAACCGCTCACAAAATTTTTGGAGAAAACAAGGCCGACGTTGCTTGTGGCACCATAAAGACTAGCACATTTATTCTGGCACCAACTTTCATGATCTCTAATGAAGTGAGTTATAGGCCACGAAACTGATTACTAGAATAAATGTTTGAAGCTTTGTTGTTGCTGCAAGCCAGCAAACTTCAGCTCCATTCCCGTCCAAAGAAACGGATCTTTGCAAAAACACAGGCTGGTTTACTTGAGTGACGCAGAAGGCCATTATTTCACTGCTTAAAATCGTAATACAATATTGTAAGAAGGCAACTATCATTTTCGTGGAAACACTATACGAAGCCCGTTCAAATGACGGGGTGGAGAGCTTTGCTCGATTCTATCCCCCACTCAGTTTTCACTGGAGGTGGTGCGCTGCGTTCAAGTTTGAGCCACTAAGATTGCTCTTAAATCAGGAACAGAATTTAGGCTTAGAAATATTAAAGGTGTTCTGGAAGGATACACTTATCAGATTCTGAACACAGGTATACATCTGTGTGGATTAAACTCACAGATCCTAATACATGTTATTAGAAGGAAGGTAGGCGCTACTGATTTTCAGTGCACCCTACAATCAAGAGCAAAGCATGCTTAAACCCTTTGAAAAAAAATGAGTTTATGCACTATTTAATTTTGGCTGTTGGGATGGGACTGAGGATTTGGGGCAGCCTCGCTCCTTCAGTTTTGGGATCCTATGTATATATGACAACTCGATCCTAAGGTTTGCTTACCGTGCAAGCTTTCCCTGACCTGGTGCCATCCAGATGCTTTGCACTACAACTTCCATCAGCCTACCTAGCATGTCTATTAAGGCTGCATCTGTACGTGTAATTTCTCTCTCACACACCCAAGTCGGATTTTATTGGCACGTACATGCGCCCAGGAATACTCTTCTGGGCATTCCCCATTTCTACTGGAACCATAGGCATATGCTTATGTGGGAATAACTCCCACAGCACCTAGCTGGGAGCTGTACCGGGGTCAAAGTGGGCTGCAATACGCAAAAACGAGAGAGGTGCCAAATGATTCCAGTGTTGGTCCTACTTAGAGCAGACCCACTGAGATGAAAAAGACTCGAGTTGGAGTAATATTAAAAGAATCCGTGGAGCGTTTTTCTCCGTTCGCCTTGCAGCTTCTGCCTCTGACCCCCTTCCCAGCCTGTCGCTCTGTACGCAATACTCCACCCCCACCTGCCCCTACCCCGCGACTCCCCACTTCGCGTTCGTCTTCCCCACTAACTTAAGCTCCATCCCCGTCCACAACCAAAAGGGGTGTGTCTCCAGCTGCTGTAACCGGGCAGGAGAGAACGTTGCGAACGTGCGCTCGCTTACTATTGGACCAGCCGCCCTCCTGCTTTTAGCCAATGAGCAGCGGTGAGGTGAGCGAGCTGGAAGGGGTGAGCGCGGAGAAGGGGCGGGGTTTCCTCATGACCTGAGTATTTAAAGCGGTACATGGGGGGGGCTGTCTCTGCAGTGCCAACGAAAGTGCAGCGGAGGGAGGTGGGGCGAGACGCGACGCGACGCGGCTGCGTTCGTCCCGAGGTTGCTGCGATTCTGCCGGGGTGCCTTATTCCTTTTGCTACCTCGACAGGCACTCTGAAGCTGGTAAGTACCTGTTTGTAGGGGGACCGTTTCGGAGGGGTGGAATAAGCGAGCCATTTGGGAGGGGATTGGCATTGTCTGCGGTCGAGTTGCGGGACTGCCCTTTTGTTAACACACGGCACTAATTTTATAGGGCTATAGACAGAAACCGCAGTCCCGACGTTGATTCGCTTTCCTAATCATTCTCCCGGTGCTTTCTCTCCCTGTTCAGAGCCGTCTCATCGGGCGTTGATTCCAACAGGGACTTGTATTTTAACTCGCTGTAAAAAGTGCCCATTCTAACGCGGGGTTAGAAGCAAGAAAGAAAAGATGCCAGTCTCGTGGGACAGCTTCTCCTCTACGCTTCCTCCAATTCCGGAGCAGAGGGAAAACCCGCCTGCCTTCGCCTGGGAGAAAAGCGCGTACCAAGAAGCGGCTAGTCGCACGGCTAGGCTGGAGAGCTCCGATTGCGAGTCCCTCGACAGCAGCTTGAGCTCGGAAGGAGGTAAGACACGTGTGTGTGTGAGTGTATGAGTGAGTGACACAGAGAGAGACCCCTAAAAGCCTTCCCTAAGCTGATGCCCTCTACATGCCGTGGAGTTACAGCCCAACAGGTCTCCCGGTTGGAGAGCGGCTGTTGTGGGCCTTCAGAGAGGTATTTAGGATGGGAAGAAGCTACAGGGCTGTTAGTGGGAGCCCTGCACCCACTCCTGGTAACTAGTAGGATGTACATGAAGGATGTTCATGTGCAAGGCGGGGGTGTCGGTCTAGAAATGGGTAAGGAGTTTGACCATACTTCCTTCAGCTGCTCTACAGCCTCTCACAAGTACACAGTTTTAAAGAAGAAAATTAGCTCTTAAGCTGCAATCCTGGACATGTTTCCTTAAACTCCCTTTAAACTTACTTGCAAGGGCATGTTTAAGCTGGACTATTGGCAGCCTTTAATGAAGTCCAGTGAGTGGAAAGGGGGGGGGCAACAGTGTGATGTCTTGCTGAGGATAATATTCAGAATGAATGTGTCTTGAATTGAGTTTTCCGCGAGAGATTTAATGGGCAAGCCAGACAGGGGCTTCTCTTTGTTGCCTGTCCACCAATTTTCTCAGAGGGCCATCCAGAGAAAAGGCTGCCTTAGTTTTATAGGACTAGAATTTGTTTATGCCAATTTAGAGTCCTCTGATTTTGGGAGGGAGGGAGGCTCTTGCGTGTGCATGTGTATGACCAAACCAAGTCAGAGATACAGGCTGCATTTTTTCCTTTTCAGATGCACAGGAGTATCTGGATGAGGTGTCCTTGCCAGACTTCGACTTGTTAAATGATCCAGAGGATGAACTCCTGTGTGCCAATCTCATGAAGCTCATCCAAGTCAGCCTGAACAAAGCCAAGATCAACTCCCACCGTTCCTCCAAGCTCTTCATGCCAAGCCAGCTGGTCACCCAGGTTGGCAAGGAGCTCCTTCACTTGGCCTATAGAGAGCCTTGCGGCTTGAGAGGGGCCCTCATAGACCTGTGTGTGGAGCAAGGGAAGGGGTGCCACAGTGTGGGGCAGATCGCTGTGGACCCGGGCCTAGTGCCTACTTTCCAGCTGACGCTTGTTTTAAGACTGGAGTCCCGCCTATGGCCTAAGATCCAGGGACTCTTTAGCTCCAGTTCTCCCGGCTTCAGCCAATCGCTGAAGCTCAGCACTGGTTTCAGGGTCATTAAAAAGAAGCTCTATAGCTCTGAACAGTTGCTCATAGAGGAGTGTTGAAAGTGTCATCCTACTTTCTTGGTGGATCGACTGAGCATTTTCTCTTTAAGATGGTGGCCAGCACCAGACAAAACTGGGGAGGTGTGTTACTTAAAGGGCTAAGGAACATAAGCTGATTTGAGCTGTGGCCACCCTCTGGGTCACTGTAGGTTAGGTTAGATGGAAGTTTGATTTACAAAGATAGTTGGGCAAGTAGTCCAAAGAGGAAGCAGAAAGCAAGGTTTGAGAATAAAAATGGCACTTTGCTTATTAGTAATTCTGACAAAAAAGCCCACTCCTGGGTAGGCCTGGTTACAGTGTGTTAGCTTTAAAATCCTCATCTGACTGTGGGTCAACTTTCTCTTTACTGATTTAGCAGTATTTTTTCCTGGTAGCTGATGACAGGACAGCAGCAGGACTGCCACAAGGGTAGATGAAGGTTATCTTTCTCTTTTTTTTTTTTTCCTTGTTGATCTTTTTTAATAAAAGGAAAAATAGATAGTAATCAATGGATACCTGAAAGGTGAGGTGTGTGGACAGTGGCTGATAAGTGTTGAGGTCTGAAGGGACCAAGAATGTGTAGCGATGTTTTGAACAGACAAGAAGCTCCACTACTGACACAAGGGCAGCTACAAGAGGGCAGCTAAATAAAGACTTCGGAATGAATGCGGGAGTGTTAATCCACTGGGCACCACTGTGCAACCGTTTGTCTGAATGAGACTTGTGGGAGGCACGGGGCACTAGGTGGATTGTGCCCTGGCATGCTTAGGAATCCTGATGTCTGAGGGAGGTGTGAGGTGATGCTGGAAAGGTGTTGGGATGGGGGGCAGGAACCCTCTGTTGGTCTGTAGTGCTTCCATTGATTACCGTTCACATGGAATACACTTGATGTTCAAGTTCTTGAAGACTTCCTATGCAACTTGGTTTTTTACTTTTCTAATAAAAATGTTTCTAATAACCATCTGTGCTCTTACTCAGTATGTCAAGAGGCACCCAATGCTACTTGGTAACAGTATGGATGGGCAGATGTTCAGGGCCCCCAGTAATGAACAGGAGACCCCCCCCCGATAGACTATAATAGGTGTGCCATGACCTTGAAGGTATATATTAAAGTGTGGGGTGGTCACTTTAGGAATGTATGAAATGGTTCTTTAAAGGACAAAGAATGATATATAAAGAATGATTTTCCCACTGGGAAAAGTTATGTTGGTGAGCAACTTGGACCTTTGGATGTTGGAGTGCAGCTAATACAGTCAATAGTGAAGCAGCATGGTCTAATAATCCCCAGGGCCGCAAATTCATAGCCATGCCACAGTCTTGGGATATTTGGGAAGGTGAACCATACATAAGTAAGACTTCATATAGCGTCAGTTGTACTTAACACACCACCCATTGCCCAATATCTTGAATACACCACAAAATCTAGATGGGATACAGTAATGTCCTGTTTTAACTATGGATTTAAAACAGAATCAGTCCAAAGTGGAACAAAAGTAAAAGGCAGCATCCATGCTACAATCTAAAGTACATTTTTAAAAAGCAGGGCAAACAAAAATGTCTTCACCTATTGCCAAAGAGATCACTTTACAGTCACTTCAGTTGGTAAGAGTACCTTGGGAAGGCTGCTGAGGGTGATTGTGGGGTTCAGTAAGATCTCTGCAAGGAAATGATCTTTCAGGTAAAGGGACTCCAAACCATCTAGGAACATGGATGTTTAAAGCCAGTACTTCAATACATCCTGTAACTCTGTTTCTATTGTTGAGCAACTCCTTTATCTGTTCAGAGATCCACGTGCCAACACCTGTACTGAAACTGGATTGCAATTTCTAGAAGATGCAGTGTATTGCAAACAAGATGAATGCAAGCTCCTGAGTGTTGGAGCGAGCTGGGAAGAAAGGGGTAAAACAAAAAACCCCTTACTCTTAAGTGTGCTTTATTTAATTGAGTTTTGAATGGCAGCCTATACAGAAGTTGCATTGCGTTTGCTAGGCCTAGGGTGCAAATTTACCTCCCATAGGCAAACACCTGCTTAAGACTGGGCTGCCAAATAAGTTCTAGCACAATTTGCATGTAGTCCTCTTGGGATGTGAATAGCTGTGCCAGTCATATAGGGCCATACTATTCAAATCCAGAAATGTGGCAGTGGTTGCATTTGTTTTTCTTGGTCACCACCAACCCAATTCTTTGATACTAATTTTCTGCCTGCAAATGTCATACCTACTTTAAATCTTTCTGTCCTGCACCCCCAGCCTGGGAACTGTAAAGGCCATCACACAGTACAGCTAGCATCAGATGTGTAGAGAGTAGCAGAGTTGGAGTCCAATCCCCTGCTGTTGCAGAACACCATGTTACACCATCCCACTCAGATGGCTGTCCGATTTCACCTTGAAATTCTCTAGTGGGGGACGGCCCATAACCTCTCTAGGCAGCTGGTTCCACAGTTGTATTGCTCTGGCAGGGAGGAAGCTTTTCCTGATACTGGGTTGTTGCAGCTTGAATTGATTATTCTGTGTCCTATGCTCTGGCATCAGCAAGAAGAGATCTTGCCCACTTCTCAATCTCCTCATAGGATGGTGTTTCCAAACCCTGGATCATTTTTGTTGCTCTCTTCTGGACACTTTCTAATTTTTCTGCACGTGTCTTAGTTCTTGGTACCCAGAACTAGACACAGTATTCCAGATGATGTCTGGCTGGTGAGGCATATAGGGGAACTACTACTTGTCACGATTTGGCAGTGACACTTCTATTAACACATCTCAAAATAGCATTTGCCCTTTTTGCATCTGTATCACAGTGTTGGCTCATATTTAGCCTGTTGTCCACAAGAACTCCAAGGCCTTTTTCTTCTTCAGTTCTGTTGAGCCACATATTCCCCATCTTGTATCAATGCATTTGGCTTTTTTTCCCTAGGACTTTGGAAAAAGAAAGAGCTAGCAGAGGAACGCTCAGAACCACTGGCTATTATCTTGAATAAATCTTGGAGAACAGGAGAAGTACAAGAGAACTGGGGAAGGGCTAAGTTTGTCCCCATCTTCAAAAAGGGTTATGGGGTGGAGATGACCCGGGAACCGCAGACCAGTTAGTCTGACATCAATCCCTGGAAAAATTCTTGAGCGATATATTAAAAAATCAGTTTGCAAGCACCTTGAAGAAAATGCAGTGAATAATTAAAGCCAGTATGGATTTATCAAAAATAAATCTTGTCAGACTAATTTAATCTCATTTTTTGACTGGGTAGCCTCCCAAACGGACAGAAGGAACACTGTGGACATAATCTACTAGGCTTTGTGCTTAAGAACAGGAAGAACAGCTGGGCTGGATCAGACCAAGGGTCCGTCCTGTCCAGCCTTCTTTTCACACAGTGGCCAACCATGGGAAACCCACAAGAAGGCCGTGAATGCAACAGCACCCTCTTGCCCATGTTCCCCAGCACATAGTGTGTATAGGCATCCTGCCCCTGATGCTGGAGGTGGCATATTGGCCATGGAACTAGTAGCCATGGATAACCTTCGGGAATCCCCCCTCCCACAATTTCCAGGCTGGTGATCATCACACAGCCTAAGGTAGCATATTTCATAGTTTAACTAAGCCCTGTATGGTCTATCAGCCAGAGTTTCTATTCTCTCTGAAGAGGGAGGTACCCCCACTTCAAAGGGGAATTTGGTAACATTATTAAAGTTGGACTCTGCACTTCTTACAGCCCCTTTCAGGAGGATGGTAAGAGAAGGACCCAATTCATCTTTGCACATTCCCATTCTCCTGAAAGCAAAGTAACATGAAAATGTCATTTCTTGAAGGAAACGATGAAAACACTGTGTGGGGTGCCAGTTTTCTGCAATCTTTCTCAACTAGATGGTCATTTGTCACAGATCTCACAGCTGATAGATACATGGGTATGCAAACTCTTTTTTCCTGACAACTGAATTCAATGGCATTGTATCTAGGCTGACTTTAAGGAAGTTATCAAACAACCACATCGTTGATCCACTGGTGGTTGTTTCATGGTTATATCATGTTTTCTGAACTCACTGATGCTAAGAAACTGTGGTTTGTTAATCACAAACAACCCATGATTTGCTGTTGGGTTGTGAATTGCAGGTATATTCCTACTTAGTAAACAATGGTTTATTAGTGTGCCTGGGTTCAGACACACCATAACCCATGTTGGGAGCTCAGCAATAGCTCACACTCAATTCATCCTCAGTCCTTTTGTGTGGGTGCTTCTGTTGTTTGAACTCATTCAGTGAAACAAATCCCAGAAGGTCCTTTTGTGTTAAGTCTCCTGAAACAAAACAAAACAAAATACAGTCCTAGGAAACATGTAAGACTAATATTTATTGTGGTGTAAGTATTAGCAATCCACAGGCAATTTATATGAGGATATAGAGAATGTGCTGTGTGTGCATGTGATATTATAAGGGCCAGCAAGGCTAGCCATGTGAGGATAGCAAAGGAAAAAGTAAGAGTATAATCCCTCGTTAGTTTTGAGTGCTATCCATTTCAGTGAAAGGGTCAGGCATGACGTTAGCCAAGGAATCCTGCCAAATGTTCATCCTGCGAAGAGTGAATGGTCTTGAGTGGTCGAACTGCTAACAATTGCTCTTATACCTGGCACTTCTGCAGCATGCAAGGCAAAGATCAGATAACCAACAAACAGAATGTAGAGAGTTTCTCACACACACACACACACACACACACACACACACACACACACACACAGAGAGAGAGAGAGAGAGAGAGAGAGAGAGAGAGAGAGAGAGAGAGAGAGGAAGCTAATGAACTCACAGCAACAAGGTGAATTACCTGGGAGAGGCCATAACACAGAGGCAGAACACTGGCTTTGCATGGAGATCTCGGGCTCAGTCCCTGGTGCTCCGCAAGGGCTGGAAAATCTGCCCTGGAGAGCAGCTGCCCATCTGGGTCAACAGTACAGGGCCAGATAGACCCGTCTTGTGACTCAGTGTACAGCCACTTCCCGAGCTTTAATCTGGGGCCCTGCACTAAGCAGGAGCCAATGGCCTCAAGGCCCCCGGGGCTTCAACTCCACTGTTCCATGCTCCCATGAACATATAGCCGCACTATCACACATGCCACACCATGCTCAGTTCCCGCAAACACAGGCAGGCAGCAGCAAATGGAGCACTAAGAAATAGACCATGGTGTAAGCTTTGTAGACAAAACTCTACATGATCAGATCCATGAAGTCTAAGTTCCTGTCAACGAATACATTCTCTGTTAGGTCTAGCTTTTGCAACATCCTATCTGTATGTTTATATCCATATATTTACACGCGCGCACACATGCATGTGCTCACACACACACATGTGATATTGCAGTGCAGTGGCGAATACCGCAACAGGCACAAAGCTCGCATGAAATTGTGTAGAATTGCCAAACACACTGCACGAGCCATGCAGCATGCACTCCAAGTTACGATGTTGACCATGAATGCTTGACTTCACCCTTGATGTCAGCAGATTGCGGAATGTGCAGCAGGTTTCAGTTTCTAATTAAGCATTGCAGAAACAGTGTTTGGTGTCTGCTTTAGAAGCACATTTTCCTCGGATTATTATATTCCCTTGACAGTGATCGTATGAGAGTGGTAAGGTATCTATCTCTTTTTCAAATGTGTTTAGGGGAGTGAAGAGAGCAGCTTCATATAAAGACAAAAACAACCTACCATTTGTGAAGGCAACCCAACTCGGGGGGAACAGTGGTAGTTCAGAATTCCCTTAGATACTGTGGATTCCAGGCAAGCGTATGTAAGATTGCCTCACCTTTAGTAATAGTGGTGGAGTGGAGAATTAGGATAATCCACACTATGGATATAGTTCACATCCATGTCTGGAGGTGCCACTGAAAGGTGATCAGCTTTATTCTGGGGGAGATTTGCGCCCTCAGCCCAGGCAGAAAAGGTGGTGACCAGTTCTGTCACTAGCTTTTCTTTTCTGGGAGGCAGGTGGACAAGCCTGCAGAAGCTCCTGCAGAAGTTCTCCAGGCTTGTCCTCTCACTTCACCACATATTCGACTCAGGCATGTGTAGTTTTATAGTATTATAGCCCTGAACTCCTTCACCCCTCTTGCTTCTCTCCTAGTCTGTAGATGAGTGTATGCCTGTTAAAGTTTTAAATCACAGAACAGCATAAAGGTTTATTGATGTAAATATGCATTTGTGGTTGGTGGTGTGTGTCTGTGTTGAGGAAAAAGACAATTCTTTTAAAAATAGTCGCAAAAGCGCTTCAGAGGTGGATGATGATGGGAAGAGATGGATTGATGATATCACAAACAGCCTCTTATGCAAACTGGAAAAACTGGTTTCCCTTGAGCTGGATCCTCCAAAGAGTATACAATGCAAGGAGTGCACATTTGCAGCAGCTCCGCCAACCCACTGGTGTATATGTGAAGATATCTGTGAAGTCATTCCTGGAATGGGATCATGGAAGTGTTACAGGCATCTATTGGCAAGTGACATTGAGCTGCACAACACAACACAAACCCTCCAGTACAATGTGCTTAAACCCAGTGCTAATCCAGCAAAGATTGAATGGCCTTGGGTGGTCAGACTTCTAACCACTAATTTGACACCTGTCACTTCTGCAGTACACAACACAAAGATTTCATGACTAACAAACAGAGTGTATACCGTTACACACATGCACTGCCACAAAGATACAAACTAAAGATCCCTAAATAAGGTGATTGAGTTACCTGCAGTTTTGCATTCTTCTGAGGCTTGTGTTTTGTGAAGAATAATGCACAGGAATGGATAATTATCTAACTCTACAATTAAAAGTTTAAGAAAAGCTTTCTGCAGAACAAGGTTGAAGTGTTTGCAAATTAAACAAGGTTTAAGTGTTTGCAAATTAAACAAGGTTTAAGTGTTTGCAAATTAAAACGCAACTTTTGCCAGGCGCAGGATAAAAAAGTCATTTCTCCCGCCTTCAGATCTCAGCATGGAAGCACATGGAAATGGCATCCTTTTCTTTCTGTGCTTCAAGGGCAGGACGTTGCACACAAGCCCACATGCTGTTGCCCACATGCAAACACAGGATTCCTCCGCATTTCAGAAGAAGAAATGTACTGCAGTAGAAACCCAGCCAGGGTCCAGCTATATGCGAGTAATGAAGAAATCATGCATCCATTGAGGGAATGAGCGCAGAGCTCTGTTTTGGCATTTGCAAGGTGACACATCTGAAAAAAGTGGGTACAGTCACACAGTGTATGGATCGCTAGTTGTTCTGAACTATATATATCGTAATACAGTGCGAGGCCTGGACCTCCCAAGCAGGCTGCTCTCACGAGCCCCCAAGTGCCTGATCATGCCCCGAGCAGGTTACTACTGAGTAGATAGTTCTGATGGTGGACTCATGGTCAGCAGTGGGAGGCTGCAAGAATGCTCATTATTTTCAGTTTCTCACAATCATCTGTTGTTCTGGAGAAGAGGTGTGGAACCTCAGGGTTTGGAGCCAAGCCCAGCCCTCCTGGGCTTCTCACCTGTTGGCAGGTGGTTCATCCCTCCAGACGAGTGAGTTTTGCCCTGTTCTGGACGGAGTTGCACTCCCCCTACAGGACAGGATACGCAGCTTGGGAGTGCTCCTGGACCCTGACCTGTCTCTGGAGCACCAGGTGCTGGCAGTGGTGACGAGCACTTTCCTTCAGCTTCGGCTGATACGTCAGCTGCATCCTTACCTGGATGAGCAGTGCCTGGCAATGGCAACCCATGCTCTGGTAACCTCCCATTTGGACTACTGCAATGCACTCTATGTTGGGCTGCCCTTGAAGACGGTCCGGATACTTCATTTGGTCCAGAACAGATCTGCCAGATTAATGGGGACTGGCAGATACTCCCATATCACGCTACTCCTATATCATCTATACTGGCTGCCAATTGAAGTCTGGGCCCAATTTAAGGTGCTGGTAATGACCTATAAGGCCCTAAAAAGCTTGGGTCTGGACTAGCTGAAGGAGCGCCTTCTTCCCTATGTGCCTGCCCACCCCTTGAGACCTGAGGCAGAGGGCCTTCTCCGGGAGCCCTCTTTGAAGGAAATTAGGAGGGGAGCTACTCGGAGGAGGGCCTTTTCAGTGGTGGCGCCCTGACTGTGGAACACGCTCCCCAGGGAGGTTCGCCTGGCACTGTCGCTTTATTCTTTTTGGCATCAGGTGAAGACCTTTGTATTTTCCCTAGATTTTGACAGTTAATTGATTTTATCCTTGTTCTTATCTTGATTTATTGGATGTGGTGTGTTGTGTATTGTTCGTGGTATATAGTTGCCTTGTTTTTTGTAAGCCGTCCAGAGACGACAGTAATGGACGGCATACAAATGTTT
Organism: Varanus komodoensis; assembly: GCF_004798865.1. NCBI lineage: Eukaryota > Metazoa > Chordata > Lepidosauria > Squamata > Varanidae > Varanus > Varanus komodoensis. Next base: position 19,793,459 of record NW_025335317.1, read on the forward strand.
AAATAAAAATAATAAATAAATAAAATATAAAAACTTTAAATAAATAAATAAGAAAGACCATGCTCCCTTCCCATTTGATGGTTTCCTAACTGTCGTGCCTGCTCCCCTGCCCCCATCCCAAAAGCCTCTCCTAAGGCATAATTAAGGCAGCAAGGACTACAATATGCTGACATTTTTAGTATTTTGAGTCCTTCCCCTTTTGCCTTTGGTTCCAGCCACGGAGAGCCTTCTCAGCCCTTGGACTGGAAAAGGTCCAACACTCCTGCACTGAGGGAGAGTGGACATGGAGGGCCTCCCACTGCTACAGGGTAAAAGGTGCTGGAGAGGCAGGCTGGGAAGTGGACCCCACTGGCCTTGGAAATGGAGGCCCTTGGAAACTACCCAAGGAAGTCGAGTGCTGGTGCTGAGCCTGGTCAGATGTGAAGGGACATCTGCATTAAGGAAACATGCCCGAAGCTGGGCATACTCAGCACTCTTTGTGGGGGCGGGTGTCTCTGAATCAACCTCGTAGTCCAGACTTCGTCTCCGTTGCAACTGATCCATGCACATGTGCACTGCTCACAGCATTTATTTTTTTGAAATCACTTTTGCTCCTCATTGCACTGCAGTTCAGTTCTGGGAATAAAAACAAGGCAAAATGGATCGTGGTCCTTTGGGACACTTGAAGTCATGCACAAAGGCAACTACTAAATTTGACTTTCTCCTACCCACTCCTTCATTCTCCTGTAGTCACTGAAATGTCACGGCACTTTATAGCATATTTCTAAGAAGGAATCTTACTCTCTAGAATGCCAAGCACTCAGGCTTTGGAGAGCAGATGAGCTGGCCAAGCAAGCGAACAAGGACAGCGAAGCGCAAGGAAAGCATCACATGCTCCTCACAGGCTAATGGCCGCCTGCGCAATGTAATGTAAAACCAACCATTAAAGTAGGCACAGGTAGTGCCAGCCAAAGCTCTCGTCCCCGTCACACATCAGTTGTTGCATTTAGCCTGCTACACCCTGGACCACAGGGTCAGTCTCCAAAATAAATCGCAGGGGGAGCTTTCTCAACCTTCGTAACTTCAGAGGACCTGTCCAAATTCTGTGTGTGCGTCTCTCGTGTAGCTACGTACCCCTGGGGAATATTTTAGAGCACGCTTCCCCAACCCTGTGCCCTCCACAGATTTCAATGCACAGCTCCCAGCATTCCTGGCCTTTGGTCATACAGCCTTTGTCTGATGAAGCCTAAATCCAAAACATCTGGAGGACACTTTAGGGTAGCCGTGTGCCCTCTTTTATGGAGGGCTGCCAGAGGACTGTTCTCTGTTTCCAGGGCTTTCCAGCTCAGTTCTGGTTTAAAGATAAAGAACCATAACAACTGTTGTCCCTCCGCAGTTAGCCCTGCGGAACAGGCAGGCACCCAGGTCATGTGGCCAGAGCCTTGCGCATTAGGGTGAGAACTACTATAAGAGTATAAAAAGTATCCCTGCATTTGATTTTATGCATATTAACCAGCATGTGAACACTTTATGTAAAGCGCTGACCTCTTTTGTCTTCTTTTTGGTGACGTGCTTCTTTTTATTTATTCCATTTATTCTATTTATTACACTTCCATCTCTTCCAATATTTTATTTAATATATTTGTATCCCGCCTTTTATGCTTTCAAGGAACTCAAGGTGACTTTCATAATTCTCCTCTCAATCTTATCCTCACAACAGCCCTGTGAGGTAGGTTGGCCTGAGAGTCTGTGAAAGTCTGGCCCAAAGTCACCTGTGAACTCCATGGCTGAGCAGGGACTAGAACCTGGATCTCCTGAGTCCCAGTCCAGCACTCAACCACTGCACCAAACTGGCTCTCACCCAATGGCTCTTTGTTGCTGCAAATTCTTAAGTGGCCACCATTGAAGAGGCTCACCTGAGCAGCACCAAATTGTTTGTCTTTCTTGTTCCAAGCTGATACGTTTTTGATTTGCTTAGGGTGCAATCCAGTCGAGATGTTAATCAACCTCTGAACTCAGACGCTGACGGCAATCCAGTGCAGAGCAGGAAGAGGACTGGAGGCGATCCCCCGCTCCTCACTTTTCCCACTCTCCATTTTTGCCAGATGGCCATTCCCAGCTGTCCTGCCAGCATGGCCCAGAGGAGGAAGAAGAGGCACAGCACACACAGGAGCCATCATGGCTGGACCTCTGCAGTCTCTTTCCCTCCCAGCCAGTGCAATGCTCACTTTACCTCCTCTCCAAGGTTGGGTTCCTGACCTTAGAGAGGCAGTGGATGTGGTTCTCTTCAGGCGGGCTGCGAGGGGTTTTGGGGTCAGAGCACAGGTTCCTTGTTCCGAGTTGGAGCTCATTTTCCAACCTTGGACCCAGGAATCTGGAGCATCTGGTGTCCCTCAGACACTGTCAAAGAATGTCTGATAACTCTCTTAGGCCTTTAGATCTGTTTCTTAGAGCTATTTAAATACTGTTCATCCTTCCAGTATCTACAGCACCACTGTTCAGTCATTCTTGTTAATGCTATTTTCATTTCATTTCATTATTTATTTTAGGCAATCAGGAAGTTCATTTTAGACCGAAGAATGGGGACATTTTAAATAACGACGTACAGAAATTAGAATTGGGAAAGTCAAAGCGGATTGTGGATTGGCACACAAGTAGGTTTCATGTTCTGGAATGGTCCGTCTGGCTTTCAAGATAATGATGAGTGACACAATAAGAAAGCATAAGATGAAAAGTATTCTGCCTCATGAGTCAAGGTCCAAGATAACCAGACTATGCAGGCATTTACTAGAGGTGATGTGTTGAAATCAGCTGGTCCTACTGAAAATACATGTAAAGGGAAAAATGAGAGATTAGGTGTAAAAACCTTTGTGACAGATGAAGCAGTTGCATATATTAATCTGATATAGCACTAGGTCTCCTGATGGTTGTCCATTGTTTTGATGGGCCGATAAAGAAGATTTTTATGTTTCTTGATTTGCTTGGGAGACAGAAATTCAACAAGTAGAGCCTAGCCTGGCATAGAAATAAATGGGTCGAGCCGTTGTGTGATACAAGTGTTTGCGTCTCATTTCTTCTCATCTCTGTTGGGAGCTGTGGTCCAAGACACCTGGAGGCGTCAGGTTGGGGGGCGCTGGTGTAAAGTATACCCTCCCACAGACCACCACTGCACGATGGCCGGAGTGCGATTCCTTCCTGGCGGTGGAGTTTTGGAGGGAGTGGGTGTTGCTTTTCGGAGGCAATTGTAAGAGAGAGGAGTGGAAAAGACTGGGGAGACTCCAGGGGAATAAATGAAAAGCACCTAGGAGGGGAAATAATGGAGAAGAGGAGGAAACTGAAGGCAAACCCTCTCCTGCAGCATTGGTCCAGCAGCTGTGAAGCAAGAGGGGACTCACTGCTTTGAAAGGACTGACTGCAGTCTCCCTCTTCAAGGAACATCTGGGACAGAGAAAGGTGACCCTAGCTGTTGACTCGTTTATTGAGCTCTGTCGTCTCCTTCTGTTGGCTTGGTTTTTCTCTTTTAGTATCTTGTTTTAAATTGTTTTATATCCTGCTTTTTCCCTGTAAGGAACCCAAGGTGACTCGCTTAATCTTCCTCCATGTTCTCAATTTTATCCTCACAAAAGTCAGGTGAGGCAGGTTAGGCTGAGAGTCTGTGACTGGCCCAAAGCTACCCAGTGACGTTCACAGCCACCCCAGATCTCGCAAGTCCTAACCCAAGGCTCTAACCACTAGGCAGCACTCACTCTGGTTGTTTGAATTGTTTTTATTCCTTTCCTCCTCTTTTCTCCCTCCCTGTTAAATAAATCCTTGTCAGCATTTTAAAATTTTCTTTAGTATGCTTTTATTCATACTAAAGAATAATAGTATTATTGTAAAGTTAATAAGCATTACAATAATACTACAAAAATAGTATTATTGTAAAAGTAAAAAAGCAAAACCTTGTGTTGCAATTATGTGTGTTGTGTAACTACTTGTGTTGTGTTTGCAAGTAACCAACTGGCAGAACTTAGTTCACAGGGGAGCTCTTCCAGCAATAAATTAAGGTCCAGATGTTTTCTAAAGCAATACCAGTCCAGGACAATGTGCAGCATCTTCACCGGTCCCGGACACTCCATCCTTCCATCTGCCTGAAAGACCAAGGAAAAGTGTGAGTGAAGCACAAGGTGTGGCATTGTGCGATGCCATTGCCGATCATGGGACACCTCTGATAAGGCACCGGCCTTCACTTCCAGTTTCACGGCTTTGTGGCACCTAAGCCAACACCTGACAGCCACAGCTCTGGCCTTCTCTGGCTGGCCACTCTCCTTCAGAGAGGGTTCCCGACCCAGATCTTAGGGGGCGGGCAGGTTTATAACGCAAAGCAGGTTAGACCCCAGGCAGCTTCTGGCACCCTGAACCCTGCCCACCTGCCATGGTGAGGCTTGGGTCTGGAAGCCACCCGCCATTTAACACTTTGCACAGCTCCCAGAAGGATGGGACAGCGGCTGCTCTGAGGCACTGTGGGAAACGTGCCGGGCAGCCCGAGGGCAACCAGTGTAGGAGGAGCGCTCAGCTTGCTGAAATCTGCTCAGGGCTGGACTGGGGCTGCCAGAACTGCTCTCTGATGGACGGGCTGATAGGCTGCTGGGTGGGGTGCAGGAGGGGAGGCGCACCTTAATACTATATGTGCAAAAGTGGACCTGCAACTCTTTGGAAAACCTTGCCTTTTCCACCCTGCAAACTTTCTCTCTGGCATTCGAAATGTTGAGGTTCTCGGTTTTAAAAGCCTGAAAGGATCATGATATTTCTGCTTTCTTAGTGCCACCTTCCAGTTTGCGGAGGCTCTAAAAACGTCTCTCCAGAGGGAACAGCTCTGGCATTCAAACTCCTCCTGAGTCATGGCTTTCATTACACAGGTGGGGCTTCCTAGACTCCTCTTGACCACAGAAATATCTGCCTCTTCCTTTCCCCGAGACTGGAGCAATCCTAATTGCTCACATGAGAGGCACTGCCACCATGATGCTCAGCCGTCACCTGAGGAGCAGTAATTACAGCTTGCAAAGAGAAGTCGGGGACGGGTGAGTTGCTCTGCTGGTCTTTGTACTGCCTACCTTTCAGTTTCCCTGCCTGGCTGGAAAACCAAAACCAAACCACCACCACCCTCTTTCTGCAGAGGTAGCAGAGAAAAAGAGAGAAAACAACACAGCTCCTTCTACTGTGCCCTTTCATTTTGCAATCCCATGCCTTATAAGATGGAACGCACATTTCCATATTTCCTTTGAGAACAGGCTCAGGGCACTGAGCTCTGGAACAGTCAAGACATCCATGAAGCTTTCCAGAAGGCTGGGACTGCAGCAGAGTGGCAGGACACCCACCTGGCATGCCAAAGAGCTCAGATCCAAGCCCAGCACCTCTGCTTAAATGCTTGGGCAGGCCTCCCTCTGGGACTCTGGGAGCTACAGCCGGTTGTTCGGACTAAGCAGACAAACAGTCCAATCTGATCTAAAGGCAGCCACAGTGGCTCCTAAAATTCATGTACCCCCAAAAATGGCTTCTGTGGGAAAGGATGCAGGCCAGGATTGCATCTAGCTGTCAGCACTATTACAGGTGTTGTAGCATGTCTGTTGCAGAAGGACTGTTTTGCTCAATCCCATGCATTTGGGATGGAATTGCCTCACTAAGCTTACAATTAAGGGCGTGGATATATAAGAACGTTCATTTATACTCTGTGCAACTACCTGTGATCAGGGCTGAATGCATTTCGATGTTCATTTACATCCTGTGCTGTGCTAAATCTGGGGTAGAGTGTGGCTTCCTGAGATGCTAAGTGTTCTCTCTGTCTTTTTTTTTTTTAAATCTAAAAATAGTGCTTCACTAGTCCTCATAGTTGTGGGAAAAAGTCTGAATGTGTGACTGAAACAGCAGCAGAACTTCTAAAATGCTAGGTCAGCAGAAAAGCAAACCAACCTCAGTTACATGCACGCACAAGTGTCAATTTCCCCCCATGGCCACAGATGTGGGAGCTGGCTTTGGAGAAAGCGAGTCCTTTCCAGTGGCTCTCCCCACTCCCAGCTCTTAAGCTGTAAGGTAGCAATGTGAAACCTCTTCCAGCCAGAGGGCCAAATTCAGCTAGTGAGAAGCTCTCCCGGGTTGTACACCAGTGTGGGTGGGGCTGAAGCCAAAGGCAGAGAAGCTGGGACCAAAGCTGCAAAGGAACCCAGTGACCTCGTAGCTTAAAGCTCTTGCCTCCAGAAACAACGAGATTCGGTTTCCTTTATATCTGGGGGAAAAACCACAGAAGGGCTAGGAATCCTGGTTGGGAGAAGGGGTGTGGGCCAGGGCAGGGGGCCAGGGATCTGGAGGCTGCTGGCCCAAGTTTGCCCACCCCTGCTGTGAGGGGACAAATTGCTTTGCAGCTTAAGGGACCTCATCTAAGGAGGGGTGAGAAACTGGCTCCAGAGAGCATGTGGCTTATGAATCAGAGCTCAGTCTCCCCTTCAGTTTAGATTTAGGCCAGCCTTCCCCAGCCAGGTGCCCTTCAGGAGTATTGGATGTGGGATAATGGGAGTTACCGCTTCACACATCTGGAGCACAGCAGAGTGGGGAGGCCTGGTAAATAGACTTGTCACCTGCCAAAAGAGGGTGGCGCTCCCACACGTGTTCAGCAGTGGCATCTGACAGCTTCTTCACCATGGTAGTCCCTGCAGCCAAAAGCTCTTTTCGGCAATATAAAAATCAGCTCTACTGACTCATTTCAAGGTGAAACTGGGAACTATTTTGGAAAGGTTTCCTACCCCGAGTAGCCCCACTTCCTTTACTCTATGGCTGCTGCTCAGTCGCTTGTCCTGCCTGCTGGGCCCAGTTCCTACCACTGCCCAGAAGAGACCATCAAGGCAGCAACTCTGCCTTGGTCCCTTTTGCTGCGCCCTGAAGATGGACTGGCAGCAGCACCAAAGGGGAGAAAGGCAAGCCCAGGAAGCACCAGGGGCTGGCAGAGGGTCCTCGTGGGACTGTGGGACTCGGCGGGTGTTCGGTGATGCCGACCCCTGCACTGGCCCTGCACTTCCTCGACTCCAGGTGCTGGCAGGCCAAGTGGGAACTTACCTCCACACCAGTCACCTGTAGTCTCCCCCCATATCGTCAATTCGCTGCCGTGGTGTCCGAGGCTAAGAAATGGTGACTTGGCTAAAGCCTCGCAGTGAGTTTGTGGCTCGGGCAAGCCAGAAACCAGGGCCTTAGCAGCCCGTAAATTGGACTCTTACCCACTGGCTGGACCCCACAGCTCAAAGCCCAGATCATGGCAGTGGTTAAAAGCAAGAGCTGTGAGGAAGCACGGCCCACACTGAAACACTTCCCCTGAAGTCGTGAATTTACTCAGCTCACCACATGTCATGTGCAAATATGAAAGTGTGCTCTCTTATATAGTTGATGTAAATCATCGCTCAATCTGATCTGATTTGTATCCTGCCTTTCTATCAAGAAAAAATGGCACCTGGGGAGGTTTACATTCATAAATAAAACACAACGACAACAACAACACATGTACACACACAGGTCATGGTTCTCTGGTTACTCGACACCATCCAACCTTGGTGCTTGGATTCTGAAGTTGAGGCCCACCCCATCCAGAAAGAGCCAAACCAATCCCCCCCCCCCCGGCCAGTTCACGAAGAAGAAAAGGGGAGAGGCCGGGGCTGTGGAATTCCAGTCAGCATGCCAGCCTCCTTCCCTCCCCATCTCTGGCCCAAACTAGAGGGGCCTTTTAGTCATCTTGAGAAAATGCAGCGTGCAAAGCACAGAGGGGAGAGGGACTGCTGTGCCTCATCCCTTGCACTGGATGCTTAGGAGTCCCTAAATTCCAAGGTGTGGGAGCACCTGGCATGGGGGTGACGGCCTGTGCCCCTAGCAGGAGTCTGCATTGGTCATTCCCTGATGTGCTGGATCTTTTTTGGGGATATGAAGGCAGAGATTACTTTGCAGAGAAAAGATACCAGCTGCCCGCTGCAGATAGCTGGTTGGAAATTAAGAAGTTTATCACTGCAAGTTAAACCTAGGCAGTTTAAAAACAGACTGATATGGTTGGTTTAAAAGGTCAAGAGGTGATGTGTGCGCTTGGGAAAATTATTATTATTTATTATTATTATCAATGGATAGTCTGCCCTATCATTAGGTGTCAAGGTGAGTCACCCCATCTATTGTTATGACAATCCTGCGCATGACACTGTATACTTTGAGCCAACCCTCCCGCAACACACATTAAAGTCTTAGCCAAGCAAAACCAAATTCTGCGCCAAGAGAAGCTAGGTGATGCAGCCCAAATGAAATCAGCACATTCGCGCACGATCAGCTGCAACCCATCTTGAGAGTCTGCAAGTGTCCTGCTTCCCAACCCTGCTGTTACTTGGCTTCCTGCTCCCGAGGCCGCGGCAGCCTTTCTCCTCTTTGGTGCTTCGTGCTGCAACGGCTGTGGGTCAGTCCAGGAAAGGCAGTTCCCCAGTGCTCCCCTCTCCCACTACCGCCAGAGCAGCACGGATGAGGGACCGTTGAGGACAAGGGATGGGTGGGAGGGAGGGAGGAGGCCTTGGCTTCCTTTCTGGCTTGGATTAAAGTCCAAGCTGGAGAAGAACCTCTGAAGCTGCAATACTCATCCTGTGTGTGAGGGGAATAGTATAAGAGAGCTAGTGTGATGTGGACATTGGCGTATTGGATTAGGGACTTGGGGGATGCAGGTTCTAGACCCCTTTTGGGCATGAAGTCCGCTGGGTGATGTTGGGCAAGTTATAGAGTCTCAGCCCAACCTACCTCACAGGGTTGTTGTAAGGATAGCATGGAGCTGTGGAAGCCATCTTGGGTTCCTCACAAGAAGAAAAAAGGCAGGGTGTAAAACATGCAATGTAACAACAACAACAATAACAATATTATAAGCTTCTGAGATGTGTATTTCAGAGCCAGAAAATACCAAACTTGGTGACACGATTGATTTTAACATCACCTTTCTGGACATCCGCCCTGTCAATTTTGCTGGTGCAGGTATTTACCAGTCTCCTCCTCCAATTGCCCATGAAATGGATAAAGGCAGGGGAAATCTTTGTCTATTGCGCTGATACTTGCTCCTTTCACTATCTTGGATGCTTTGTTCTTTCATGAAATGGCAGCACTTTGCCCTCATCTTGTCAGTTAGCGGCAGCAACAGACATGGTGGTGGCAGGCAGGCTGGAAAAGATACCTGTGGGATTTCATGAGAATTTCCCTGCCAGACACAGAACTGACCAGCATCCTCAGAAAGCAGATGAGAGAGGCTCTTCTCACCCATAAGCGGACGGGACTGTGGTGACATTCAGCATAACCTGAGAACAAGGGCAGGAGGCACTGACAGAAGAGGGTTAAAATAGTCACCTCGCCACATTTTTCCTCCTCCATCCCAACTCCCTTTTCTTGTGTGTTGTGTCTCATAGATTGTAAGTTTACAGGCAGGTTCTGTCCTGTTTTATGCTTGCAACCTGATGCAAAAGCTGTTTTGGCGGAAGGGAGGAATAAAAATCCTTTGAATAAACAAACAAACAAGATACTTGTTTATTTTCAGCCTAATGTAAGCTGACTGGGGCCTTAAACTGGTTTATTCATCCCCTCTCCCTAGGGACTTTTGGAACTCTGCTACGGAACACCAAGATTGCAGCCCCAAACACCCACAGGAATAAGTACCACTGAATGAAATGACGCTTATTTCTGAGCAGGCACGTTCATACTTGTAAGACTCTCACAGCATGCTTGCAAAAGTAACATTCTGCTGTATCCTTTATGGGATGCCAAGGCAGATCATCTGGAATAAAACAGAGAGCCGAAATGGTGGGCTGATGTTGGGATTCAGGAGCTTCATGTGCTAGTTGCCATTTGCTCCTGAAGCTCTCTTGGTGACTTTGGGCCAGTCACTGATGCTCAGCCTAACCTACCTCTCAGGGTCGTTGTGACGATAAAATGAGTGGATGAGGATCGTGTCTTGTACTCCCTTGAAGTAAAAAGTTGTGATAGAAATTTACTAATACATACATAATCATGCATGATTCTATGGTGCTATGTATATTGAGTGATTGATGGATTGATTAGCTGCCTTTCTTGTCCAAGTCTATCCAGTGCCTATCTTATCTAAAAGCTAAAATCATTTAGGCCATCAACGTGTTCTTGCTCATGAAGCCATCTTCTGAAAATACTTTCAACTCTAGTTTTCCAAATTGTTGTGGAGATAATAGGTAAGTGGCTCCTACCTCTTTTGTTTTATCATCCATTTCAAACACACTAAAACATCAGAGCACATCATTTTAGGGCCCTAAAAGCTATACAGTTTTATCACCTTTAATTGTATGATTGCTCCTGGGCCTTGGTACCCTGTCAACAGTATTGCTTATTCAGCTTGTCTTCTGTCAACAACCCTTTTCACAGCCAGATAAAAGATCTTGTATCCAGCTCTTGATAAGAATTAGCTTGGCCTTAATCCCCCTCCCCTCATACTCTGCTCTTGGCATGTTAGTGTCCCTCCTTGGTCAAACAATCTAGAAGTTTAAAATTGTGCTGACATCTTTTCAAATGTTCTCTGCTGAAATGAGAGCAAAGATAAGGCTGAGGACCAAAGATCAAGTCGTGGTCCAAAAGTAAGAATTCATGGGTCAGAGGGCCACTTTAGACATGACTTTTTGCTTTGTATCCTGATATAATTTACCTGTAGGAAAAGCAGGTATTACAGCATAGATGCTTCCAGATGAAGGATTCCAAACATTACCCATCAAAAGGCATTTTGTAGCTAATCTTTTTCCTCCTTATTAGATTTTCTCTGGTAAGAAGATGGAAGAGGGATAGAAAAGCACAGAAAGATCACAAATAAGCATCATTGTCTGGACTCCCTGTAACATTTTCTGAACAAGACATGGCTATCACACAATAAAAGCCTCACTCGTGAGCACCCCCAAAATGCTGAAATAAGTAATCCCTTCATTCAATATACTTAGACATCTTTTCATTCAGTGGAGCTAATCATCATACTTTGCCAGATCAGGAGGATAATTCATGTACATTAACTTCTCAATGCAAATGGTTGTGGGTCAAGAATGTAGTTGCATCACAGTCCATAAAGGACTGTTCTGTTTCTAAACAAAATGTTCATTAGCTAATGCATTTGTGTAACTTGATTTGTCTGCAGTTCAGTTGTATAGTTGATGACTTGCATCTTATATTGTGAGCGGATTCCACTGAGAAACACGTGTCTCAGAATTCATATTGAAGTTCTGTTTGCTGCATTAGATTGGCGCCAGCTCATTCACAGATGTAGGTCATCCCAGGATGTTGCAGTCATCAGAGGATTTCATGAGAACTAGATCACAGGCAGAATGTTCAGATCAGTTTATTTAATACAGTGCACCTCAGTACAATCTGTTCACACTATCTGGGGGACTGGATGAGAAAACCAGTGAGGTACATGGATGTGAGAATGGGCCCTAATGTTGTCTCCACAGAAGAAAAAGAAACCACCCTAAAAGTACAGAGAATAGGGTGATTGGCTTGATCAGCATTTAGAATCATGGATTTCCCTCTACTTGAAGTATGCTTAGACCAGCCACAAGGCTTTTTGTTCCCAGGACCCAGCAAGTTTAGAGCATAGCTGGCTACTCTGCCTCCATATTGTAAGAACACCAACTGAAATTTGCAAACCTTTCTTCCAAATCCACATATAAAGCCAGCTTTTAATTTGTAGGGTATGCTATTCAATTGGCTGTACAGGTGTTGGAGAAGCCAGCTCCAGCAAAATGGACACACTAGATTTCTTGTACTGGTCTCCTTGACTAGCTTCTAGTCCAGTTCCAATGTTTGTCTTCAATAGGTGCTATTGATTTGGGTGGAATTGCCTTCCCCCAAAGGAGCGTTACTCTCCCACACCATTCTAGCCCAATGTATATTTATGCAAGTGTTGTGGTGTAGAAATTGTCCTGGGTGATTCCACTCTCAGGCCAGCTGTTGTGTGAAATTTTGATATTTACAAGCAGGACTAAGTGAGCCAGATATTAACCCTGAGCTTGGAGCTTACTTCCAGTCAGCTGCTAAGCTTCCCTCCAACTTTCTTTGCATTCAAGAATGAGGGAAGAAAGGTTTATGAATGCCTTTGTGCATCTACTCATTTATTTGAGTTTTACAAGTAACTTTCCAATGTCCCACTTGTACTCTGTATCCTATCAGGCTGTATAGATAGCATATTCCCTATGCTGTGGCTGGCAAGGAAGACCTGAAATGAATAAGGGCCAAAACATTGTTAAACCAACAATTTATATAATCCACCCAGAGAGCTTTGGCTGTGGGGCAGGATAAAAATAAAATCAACAATGGTAATTACAATATTGTTATGTTTTAAATGAGAACCAGTGTGGTGTAGTGGTTAAGAGCCTGGGTCTGGGACTCAGAGGATCTGGGTTCTAATCCCTGCTCAGCCATGGAGCCAACTGGGTGACTTTGGGCCAGTCACAGACTCTCAGCCCAACCTACCTCACAGGGTTGTTGTTGTGGGGATAAGATGGAGGAGGAGAATGATGTAAGCTATCTTGAGCCCTTTGTAGGAAAAAGGCAGGATATAAATCAAAAAATAAATAAAATAAAAATAAATGTCCAGAATGATAAGATATATGCAGAAACCATGACATGCTGTCAAACATATATGAAGAAACACTAAAAGCATTCTCCGTAATAAATACCCCGCTAGATGTTAAATGGGAATTAACACCAATCTCTTCAGAATCATCGTGTCATAAGGGGGTTGTCTCGATGTGGAAGGGACTGCCGAGTAGCAGGTGTTTATTCCAGCCATGGTGGTGAATGGAGATCTCAACAGCCCTGAGTTAGACTGGATGCCCTCCTCCAAGGAGACAGCCATTTCAAGTCTGCTTTTAAGGTGTTATGAACAATAGAGATTTCCATAAGGCTTGGGACCACATTATCTTGGGGAGAGAGGCTTACTCCATATATTCCTGCCCATGTCTAAGGCAGGGGTCTCAAGCTCAACTTACCTGGGGGCTGCTGGAAGTAGGGTCTGGGTGAGGCTGGGCCTCATCAAGCGGTGGGGGTGGGCCGCTCATCCCGCGTGGCTCCCGGAGGCCGGCCCGGGTGCCGCCAGCGCTGTGAAGGCCGCAGGACCCCTCCCCCGTGCCCCCCCCGCCCCGGCAAGTGGCCTGGGGGCTGCGAGTTTGAGACCCCTGGTCTAAGGTCATCAATGGAGGCCCTCCTATGAGTTCCCCTCCCTAAGGAGGTTAATGAGGAGGTTGCAAGGTGGAGGGCCTTTTCTCCAGTGGCACCCCAATTATGGAATGCTTGACCAGCAGAGATTCAGCGGGCACCTACTTGGCTGAGCTTTAGGCACCTGACAAAAACTTTTCTGTTCTGGCGCACCTATGGCACTACTTAGATTATTTTCATATTGATTTGCACCAGTTTAAATATATTTGGTTTTATCCGTTACTTGATTATTTATATGCTATTTAATCTTGTCTATTTATTATTATTTTGTCTGTATCATTTTATTTATGTCACCTATTGGTAATTTTATTGTAATAGCCACCCAACGAGCATGGTGCTAATAGGCGGCCTTCAAACAAATCTAATAAATAAATAAGACTGGAACACTGAGGCTGACCCAGAGAAAGGAATATAAAAGTGGCAAACCTTGTCAATAGAATGAGGCATTGACTGAGTTCACACAACACAATAAGTGTGAACCCAGCCAGAGTGGATGGATGCAGACAGCCCTCATGAGAACCAGCAGGATGAATTCAAAGGGAAGGCAGGATGATCTGCATGCAGGAACAATGCAGATCTTACCATCCAGAATTAATTTCAAAGTTTAATATGTGCTCATTTTCCCCTTCTCCTTTTTAATATTTTTATTTGCAGCCCAGAGATAACAAGAACAAAGAAACAAGCAAATAAACATGGGGGGATCACGTAATGAGATATATCAATATGCAGTAAACATTCCCTGTAGGGAAAAGGGCAGAAGGAAAAAGAAGGCAGAAGAGGGGTGTAAAAAGGTTTAACTCTTCTATTTCAAGACTATATGTTAATATGATGGTTGTAGGAGATACGCCCAAACATAGTAAGAACAGTAAGGATTTCAGTCCATTTCCTTCCAAACTTTAAATGGAAGTCTCTGTGCAAGGGCTCTTAGTATCCACTCTGCAAGGTCAGAGTTAAAAGGAATAAGAAAAGGGAATTCTCTGTTCATCTTGAACAGTGGAAAGTTGCCTTTGTTTCCATATGTACTCTTTTGGTAAACTACTTGTAAACAAAAGATGTATGTATTGTAACCCCTCATGGCACTCACCCAGAAAGGAGTACCAAATGTCTCCTGTACGTTGGACTCCACAGAGACTTGCTAAGAAGACTTTGGCTAGTTCTGCCAGATGGACAGCAAAAGTGGATACTGAAAGTCCTTGGAGTTGCAAAGAGATTTAAAAAAATACTGGCTTGTCATGATATCTGAACCCAGCACATTTGAACATCTACTTTACTACATTCTGGAAGACTTTGACAGTTCTTGTGAGCTTAACTTTCTGTGAACATGGTAGAAAGTGCTGAAGTACTCATTGTATACCGACCCCAACAAACACTGCAGCTGAATATACTGCAAAATAGCACAAGATGAGAATTGATATTTAATCTGTGAGGACAAAGTGGAAGCTGCCTTGACTAAAAAAAGAGGGCAGATATAAATATAGCATATAAATATATTAGAGGAGTACCCAAAGATGAAAAGAGTCCAAGGTTGCCTTTTCTGCTACTTCCCTTTCTTCAGAGGGCTTTACTTCATCCCACAAAAGCAGTCTGCAATGGACCATCCATGAACACATGGTGGAATTTGAGTCCCATAACTATATTTCATAATTCACAGGTTAGAGTCAGATGTTGTCATTCTTCAATATAACTTAAGTAATGCCATTGATTGAAATGGTGCTGCTCTAATTAAGTGTAGGTCTGGATAGGTCTGTGGAGTTTAGTGCAGAATGCATAGGACTAGCCATCACAATTTTTACAAACCTGGTAGAAATGTTGGTTTCTTTATGAGGTTAGGAAAAGAATGAGTTGCTCGTTTTCTGGAAGGTTGACACAAGCCAAGAGTTCAGAGACTGAACCAGCTAAGCAAGGCGCATTTAGGGCAGCAAAATCTTAAGTTCAGCAAAATATGCAGTGATCATTTAAAGTTTAATATATGAGGGTTAAAGTAGCAACTTTCAGCCACAATTACTTAACACAGGAAAGGCTTTGAAACTGGCTCCTGTGGGTCTAATACCTTCCATGAGGCACTGCTTATTATTAACTTTTTTCCTGCAATATACTTCATAGCCAGAAGATATCTAAGCACAGTAAGAATCCTAAAAAGTCTGGTTTTGTTTGTTAGTCCTAAGATCATTGTTCCAGTGTGAAAGATCCCATTACAGATCAATCAGAGTCTTGGACTCTGTGCACACTTACAAAGGAAATGCACAGAAGAAATTGACTTTTAAACCAATCAGTCCATAGGTCATGGCGTGCAACATGCGGTCCTCCAATTGTCTTTGACCTACAATTCCCATCAGCTTGGCCAGTGAGGCATGATGGGAATTGCAGACCAGTGGTGACTGGAGGATCACAAATTGCCAGCCTCTTCCATGAGCCATTTGGTTGAGGATTAGCTGTGCTTTTCCAGGACCTCAAATCAGGAGAAGACTTTCCTAGTCTCATCTGGAGATACAAGGAGACTGAACTTGCAAGTCTGTGCACGCAATGTACATGTTCTCCCATTGGGCTAACACCCCATCCCAAGAACTGGGAAGTGAAAGCTTATTTCCCTATTCCCTCGGAACCTGACATATTGGCTGGAACACACGTTTGTCACAGCTATAACAGAGTAAACAAAAAGCATGCCAGTGGAAATAAGCAAGGTACATTGGAAGACATGAGCTTTCTGCTTCCTAAGACTGCTTCTGGGTATGGGTTTTCTTGTATAATTGCAGCCTCCTTCAAGGAATTTTATGGCAGGATCCAGATGTCATCGTCTTCAGTTCATAGCCCTCCTACATATTTCCTATTGCTTCTTTCATCTCTCTTTTCTTTCTTTTTTCTTGCCAGGAACAAACAAGCAAACAAAAATGGGGAAAGTGATCCTATGGCAGCCTAAACATCATCTGGAGGGAGGAGCAGAGGATGCTTTGAATTTCTAAATCAGAGTTCCAACTTGGAGCTGGGAAACTGACCTTGGAGGGTGGATAAATGGAGTGATTCAGGTGGTAGAGAATCATAAAGTAGTAGGGTTGGAATGGGCCAAGAAGGCCATTGGGTCCAACCCCCTGCTGGTGCAGGATGCTAGTTGTATCATCTCAGATAACTGTCTAGCTTCTTCTTGAATGTCTCTAGTGTGGGAGAGCACACAACCTCTTTGGCAACTGGTTGCACTGTTGTATTGCTCTGACAGTTATTGCTTTCTTGTGTCTAGCCTGCACCTGGTTCAAGTTCATTGTTCCGTGTCCTACAATATGAGAAGAGTGAGAGGAGGTCTTTTCCTTCTTCTTTGTGACAGCCTTTGAGGTAGCTGTAGGGTGTTATGTTGCCTTACACTCCCCTTAGCTCAATGTAGATGGAGAGGCCTTGGGTAACCTGTCTTCAGCAGCCTCCCTCCCCAAAAATGCCCCAGATCAATGGCTGAAAATGGCCACCCGGCGAAAATGCAGAGGTTCTCCTCTCACTCTGCATAGGATGCCTGTAATCTTCTGAGTCTGAGGGCTGATGAACACAGAGGGTGCGACCCAAGGGATGCACAATGCACTAGCTTTGTAAGAGCTTTTAACTGTTAGCACCAAAAGCCCTTCACCTGGAAGCCGTTGTGCATCCCTTCCATACGGAAAGCTCACAGGAGTGCTGATTGTGAAAGCCAGTGTGCAGCAGCAGCTGAAATGTCAGGTGCGTCTTCACCTGCCCCTTGTCTTGACCCAGAGAGCCCTGGCAGGGAGGGGGGCAGTAGGTGCTGGCGCCTCTTAGTTCCCTGGCTCTCTGCCAGTCAAATAAGCTAGTGGTGGATGAGCTAGAAAGCTAGAAAGAGGATGATGACCCAGAGCAGCAGCTGATGACATTGGCAGTGAGAAGGTAAGCCCACTGGAGTGGGCCTGGAAGGTGCCTTCCGCAGGGCCTCCCAAACTCCGGGGCCAGCCCTGTGCCCCCTTTCCGGCAAGGCTATGGATGTGCCACATTGGAGCTGTCTGCACAGGTCTTCCCATGGTGGCGGGGGGGGCAGGGAGAAAAGAAACCATCCGAAAGCTTTCTTTGCAGCTAGAAATGGGAATTAACTGCCTGTGGTGGCCAGCCTGGAACAT
The DNA here is from genome assembly GCF_004798865.1 of Varanus komodoensis. Taxonomy (NCBI): domain Eukaryota; kingdom Metazoa; phylum Chordata; class Lepidosauria; order Squamata; family Varanidae; genus Varanus; species Varanus komodoensis. The sequence continues at coordinate 19,810,795 of NW_025335317.1, forward strand.
GCAATGCATGTTATCTTTGCAGACAATAGCTCTCGAAAAGAGATGCAGCAGAGGCTTGGTGGGAAGCTTCAGGAAGCAAACATTCCAGTTCCAAGTCGGCCTGCTTTCAAGTCACTCCTCGCCTTCTTGTGGACTCTCCCTTTATTTTCCATATTGCCAAAGCCACGCGGAGGTCAGATTCCACTCCCAAGCTCAAAGCTGCCATGAACAGCCAGGGAGAGGACGGGGTGGGGGCGGGTTGAAGCGCGGGAGCACAAACAACTCACAGTCACTGTCCCCCCTCCCCGCCACCCCCGGCCAGGGCAGCACCAAAACTGACTGGGGAGGAGGAAGAGCTGGCAGGCGCCGATCGGAAATATGACCTGAATTTGGCCACATTTTAATGCCTTCTTCATTTAGCAGCACGCCGGGAGGTGTGCAAAGCAACTGCAAAGGAGCCTTGTAGACGGCTTGCTGCTCCTGATGACAGCATTTGGCGTGAGGCTGGGATTGTTGGGCCTTAGCTCCAGAGGCTGCTTTTAATATCAGGGCTTTGGAGCATGTAGGAATGGAGTCAATAGCGCAGGGAACCCCGAAAAGGAAGCCTTTCCCACATGACTGTGTGATCCTAAACTGGCTATTTCCCCCTTTTAGCCTAAAGCTGCCTTCACCAGTTTGGCACCCTTCAGATATGCTGGGCAAGCACTCTCACCAGGCCTGGTGGGCATCTGGAGGGCAACAGCTGGAGAAGGCTGGGAGAGAGGCTTTCTTGCTGCATAATGGGATATCAAGACAGGCCTCCCCTCCACCTCGGCACCTCTTCCTTTAACCGAGGAGCACCATATTGGGTGAAAGAAGAAGGAGAGAGAAGTTCAACATGATTTATTTCAGTGTGTTGTCCTATAGGAAGAGCCCCGTGGCATCAGAGCACAAGCACCTGACAGGCGCTGGAGCGGTGCAAAGGCTGCTATTTCGGGATCCTGTGACCCACGGTGGCCAACTGGATTGAGCACATGAGAAACACAACTCCTCCTGCTGCTTCTGTTCCCAGGCAACTGGCAGTCAGAGATTCCTGCCTGCCTCTGATCCCAGAGACAGCTTATAGAAATCCCAATGGCTCTCTAAGGAGAGCAGGGAGGCTGCTTTGGGGGGACCTGCAGGGGCTACACTTGTGAGAATAAAAATGGCATACCTTGGTGGTAGTAATACTGGCCTACCTGATAAGACTGCTGCAAGGACTACTTAGGAAATGGGCGTGAATTTCTTCAAACCTGTAAAAATGGTATCAGCATGCCAAGTATAATCATTACTTTTGAGCCAATAGAAAAGAACTAGTCCAGCCTTCCTCAACTTGGCTCCTTCCAGATTTTTGGACCATGAGTCCCATTATCCCCTATCAAAGCCATGCTGGATGGGGATGGTGGGCTTCATAGTCCAGAACATTGCAACTGAGGTGGTTAGCTTGCTCTAGTACATAACCTGGTGTGCTACTTTCTCTTTTTGGGGAGTTTTTGACATGTAGAACACCAAAAAAAACGGTCCCAACTCCAACTTCATGCCGAAGTGGTATAGTCCTTTCTATCAATATAGGACTTTATCACCTTATTATCTGAAGGGGGATTCTGGATTTTTTGGGAACAGAAACTGAAGCACTCTGGCTAAAATTAGTGGGAGAAAAGTTTCTGTTTGTACCAACCTGTTTGTACTAAAGTACTAAAACTGGAAAAGAAGACACTCCATTCTCAGAAAGAACATGGCTTTTTTTTTACAAGCCACCAGCACTTTGTGTCAAGAAAGTTTTATTTAGCTAGCTCAGCACTTGGAAAGGCGCCAGAAGCCACACACAAGGTTGTTTTCCTGCTGCTGTGGATCTGGGAGAGTTTAATGGAGGCATCTGATTGGCCTGGCTGTAAGAACAAGCGCTTGGCAAGGCTGACATCAGATCTTGGCAGAACACAATGCAAGAGATGGGAGCCAAGATCGCCTTGGCTTGGCTCTGCTGATGAAGGATTGCGCACAGAGCCAAACATGTTTACTACTTCAGCCCTGAAACATGAGACCTGACCCTGCCTTGCAATGGGTCAGGAAGAGCAGTGAGCCAGCGATCAGAGAGAACACAAGAGGGAGAGGGAGAACTGTATTTTCTGGAACCATCTGAAGAATTTAAGAACTGGGGTCTTGAACTCTCAAAAGTATTAGAGAAAGGGCTTGGCTGGCTTGGGTGCCAGCTCCTTGCAGTTTTCAGCAGATCCCAAGCAATTGTTCCTGAGCAAATAGTTGGAACTGTCTTGAACTACCGAACTCAGCAAAATGCTGGAGCCCCACGTTCTGCTTTGGAGGAACTGACATTTGGATTGGCTCCCAACAAACTCTCAAGGTCTCTTGCCAGTCAACGTGGACAGATACTGAGCTAGAGGAGTGAGGAGCTGGATGTCAGTATAAGCAAGCTTGCTAGCACCATGGCCCCAAGCTGTAACATTCTCCATTGCAGGCAGACCAGTGACTCTGGCAGAAAGCACGAGTGGCGCCCCTTTGAGGAGAGGAAGTGCATGTCCTCCATGCTCTGAAAGGAGACATTTGTGGGGTGTAAGGCCAGTGCCGGCTCCCGGTGCTTGGTGGCCCATGGGAAAGACACCCTCAATAGGCTTTCTTCAGAGCGTCTGTCTTCTCCGCACCTTCTCCTCAAGATGGTTATCATCTTCTCTTGCTCTTCATCCTTTTGGTCCTCATTGCTGCACTTGCTTGCCTGATAGGCAGGTAGCCAGCAGGTAGTGGCATCTCCCACTTCTCCTTTCCACCACCACCATTATCTGGGCTAGAGCAAGAGGTAAGCAAGCTCCAGTGATGAAGAGGAGGAGCAAGTCCAGGGGACGCTTGTTGGTGGGCCCCTGCTGGGTGTGGGCCTTGGCTGGTGCCCCACCATACCTATCCTTGATGATGACTTCTCCCAGGTCAAGTCAGGGTTAAAGTCTACCTTGGCAATTTGAAATGTAGCATGATTTAACTAGTTGATTGATCAGCTTTTCTATAGCAGCTCTTAACATTTGTATTGACATGGTAGACAGAAGTGATCTGAACTTCTGACTAGATCTAACTACTCTAGATCTGCTGGAGCAGTGAGATGAACAACGCCAACCATTTAAATAAAGCTTGGAATACCACAGGAACCTCAGTTCTTAGCAGGACTGACAATTCCAGGAGATGTTATAAGCATCAAGAATGGAAGAGGCGCCATCAATAATCCTGAAACAGGGTGTACACCTTTTAGAAACTTTTGGGCTAGAGACAGGAAAGAACTAAAAGTGCCTTTGAATAATTTTCTTGGACCATTAAGGAGTAGATATGATGGAATGTTTCAAAAGCAGGTGGGGAACAGAAGGTAAGGCATGGGAGACCTTCAGCCCTCAGCCTTAATCCAACCCACTAGACCAGCCAATCCAGCCCACAAGGACTTGAGTGAATTCCTCTTCTTCCTCAAGCCCCCCAGAAAGGAGAGTGTGGGACAGGGGCTTCATACATAGAAACAGAGCAAGTCAGAAGGGGTCTCCCGGGCCATCTAGTCTGACCTCCGGCACCAGCCAGCTCTGCTCACGACGTGCCCACCATGTGCACGTCCAGCCTATCCTTGAACACCTGCACCGATGGGGCCTCAACGACCTCTCGTGGAAGCCCATTCCACACCCTCGGGGTCCTGACTGTCAGGAAGTGCTTCCTGGCATCCAAATGGAACCTTGGCTCCCTGAGCTTTGCTCCGTTGGAGGGCGTCCTGCCTTTCTCTGCTGGGGAGAACAGGCCTCTACCCATCTCCATGTGACATCCCTTCACATACCTGTATGTCACCAACAGATCCCCTCTGAGTCTCCTCTTCTCCAGGCTGAAGAGACCCAGTTTCCTCAGTCTCACCTCATACCCCATCCCCTGCAAACTGGCCCCTGCAAACTGGCCACCAACCTTGTGGCCCTACGCTGCACTGACTCCAACCTGGCTATATCCTTTCTGTGATGAGGGGCCCAAAACTGAGCACAATACCCTAGTTGCGGGCGCACCAGAGTCGTGTAGAGTGGTAGTAATACCTCTCTTGATCTAGAAGCCACACTTCTGGCTATGCAACCAAGGGTGGTGTTCGCCCTCTTGACCACCGCATCACACTGCTGACTCATGTTTAGCCTGCAGTCAACCAGTACCCTGAGGTCCCTTTCACAAGTGCTGCTCTCCAGCCACTTGTCCCCTAACCTGTACCTAGGACACCTATTCCTATGCCCCAAGTGCAAGACCTTGCACTTATCCACATTGAACGCCATCCTGTTGTCTCCTGCCCACTTCCATAGTCTGTCCAGATCCTTTTGGATCTGGAGTACCTGCTCCTCAGTTGTGGCCACTGCTCCAGTTTTAGTATCATATGCGAATTTGATCAGCAGACTGTTCACCCCTTCTTCCATGTCATTTATGAAAAGATTAAAAAGGATCGGCCCCAGGACAGAGCCCTGGGGACCCCGCTTGTCACTGGCCGCCATCCCGATGATTCCCCACTAATGGTTACCTTCTGCTTTTGGTCAGTCAACCATGCCCTAATCCACCGGACAGTGCTTTGGTGTATTCCAAAACTCCTCAGTTTCTCCACCAGGATATCATGGGGCATTTATCAAAGGCCTTGCTGAAATCCAGGTATACCACATCCACTGCATCCCCTCCATCTAGCCATCTCGAAACCTTGTCATAGAATTCCACAAGGTTTGTCTGGCAGGACCTGTTTTTGCAAAAGCCGTGTTGTGTGGCTGTCAGCCTCCCTTCCCTATCTAGCATCACTAGATCTCTCTCTATTACGAGCCTTTCCATTGGTTTTCCTGCAATGGATGTAAGGCTAACAGGTCTATAATTCCCCATGTCCTTTCTACTACCCTTTTTGAAAATTGGGACCACTGATTCCACCCTTCTGTCCTCTGGAACTTCACCCGTTCTCCACGAGGCCTCAAAAATGGAGGCCAGCGGGCGTGAGAGAACCCCTGCCAACTCTCTAAGTACTCTCAGGTGTAACTCATCAGGGCCTGGTGCCTTTGTAATGTCCAATGCCCCGAGGAGCCCCTCGACTTCAAGGGGGGGGGTGACTCTAAACTGTGCCCCTAAGTCCCCAGCCTCATCTAATCTCCTATGCAGATATCCCCCGTCCTGCTTTGGGGAGAACACAGAGGCAAAATAGTCATTTAGCATCTGCGCCTGTTCCCTCACATCAGTCACTGGATCTCCTTCCTCCGTATTTAGTGGTCCCACCACTTGTCTCCCCTTCCTCTTCCTATTTACATGCTGAAAGAAGCCCTTTTTGTTGCTCTTGATATTCTTGGCAAGTCTCAGCTCGTAATCAGCCTTAGCCTTGCGAAGAATCCTCCTGCAACGGGTCTCCTCCTCCCAGTATACCCTTTTGTCTATTTGCCCCAGTACCCATTTCCTACGGAGGTTCCTCTTTCGTCTAATCCCTCTAACCACCTCCTTTCGCATCCATGGCGGCACTCTCCTCTGCCTCCCCATCTTACTGACTAGAGGTATCGTCAAGGCTTGTGCCTCCAAAACCTCCCTTTTCAGTGCTATTCACCCCTCCTCAACTCACTTACCTTCCAATAACCTATCCCAGGAGACTTTCCCCAGTCTGGCCTTCAGTTGGCCAAAGTTGGCCCTCTTGAAGTCCCAGCTTCTAGTGCTCGACCTGCTGCACATCCCCAGTCCTCTGATCTCAAAGCAAAGGATGGAGTGATCACTCGCATCCAGAGCTCCCTCAATCTGTACTCCATCTATCAGCTCCTCTCTATTGGTCAAGACCAAGTCAAGGATGTTTCCCCCCTTCGTCGCCTCCCGGACCCTCTGTGTGAAAAACCCTCCCTCTATAGCTTCTAGGAAGCAACATGACCTGGCTGTCTCCGCCGAGTGAATCTCCCAACTAATAGCTGGGAGATTGAAATCTCCCATAATTACTGTGTCTCTCCCCCGAGATATCCTTAGAATCTGGCCTGTCAGGACATCATCCAGGGTCTCAAGTTGACCTGGAGGGCGATAACATACCCCCACTGTCAGGTCTCTTTCCCTGTCAAAACCCCTAAGTTTCACCCAGACTGCCTCTACCGAATCCCCATCTGTGCTGCCTTCTATCTCACTGCATCCTATCCCTTCCCTGATGTAAAGCCACGCCCCCACCACTTTTTCCCTTCCTGTCCTTTCTAAAAAGGTGATACCCCTCTATGTTCACATTCCAGACTTGCCTTTCATCCCACCAAGTTTCTGTGATTCCCACCAGGTCATACCCTCCTATTCCCAGGAGAGCTTCAAGCTCTTCCTGCTTATTACCCATGCTCCTAGCATTGGTGTACATGCACCTCAACTCCTTCCCACCGCTTCCTTTCCTTGGAGTTCCCAGCCTCCTCTTTCCTCCCATCCTCCCCGATACCTGGCCCCTCTCTGTAGGAGTCCTGTCAGTCCCTGCAGTACCTCTAAAACCCTGCTCCCAGAGCCCTGATCCTCCCCGCACACTTGTCCAGTGCAGACACGTTTCTGGGAGGCCTTTACAACTTGCTTCTGAGTAAGTATATGCTGCTACTTGCCTTTTCGTCACAAACAAATTTTAAGTGCTGTGGTCAGAAACGGTACATTTGGTAGGTGGGATCGGAGCCGTTTTGGTTCCTGACATGTTAGTGTAACAGAGAATGAAAAAGGAAACATGAAGGCAGCCTGGCTTTCCAACAGTTAGTGGATCCCTTTGTTTCGTAGACTGCAAGAATCCCCCTCTTGCCCTCCCTGTGACTTCTTCCCAAAGCTGCAGTGAGATGAAGGGGCTTGACTGTTACCACTCAATTCAATCAGCTAAATTAAACACAAAGCTGCAAACTGCTGACTCGGCACAATCTTTCCTGCTCAGAACTGGAGCTGTTCGGCCCCCTCCTCCCACCCCTGTCAACATGCATGTTGCTGTCGGCATTGCCCAAGCTCCCCTGTGCTCTGCCTCCTTTTCACACATGGTGCCAATTATCTCTTTCCTTCTGCGTCTCCCAGAAACACCCACCCCCGGCTCCAGTTCTCGGTCTTGCTCACTTGTCAATCAGCTTCTCCTGATTTCCGTATTGTGGTGTGCAAGACAAACAATGGAAGGCTGTGTGTGTGTGTGTGTGTGTGTGTCAGAGAGAGAGAGAGAGCGAGAGCGAGAGCGAGAGCGAGAGAGAGAGAGAGAGAGAGAGAGAGAGAGAGAGAGAGAGAGGGTCTTAAAGAAGTTCTGAGGGAACACAGACAAACCCAGGACCCTCCGCATTTGCTATAACTGAAAGACTTTGTATAGTCCATGGTGAGTCCTTGTCTGGCCAGATTTGGTGAGGTGCGACCCAGTGGTCACAGTGTCCTTCTGCTTGACCAGGGAAGCCCTTGAGTCCCAACAGAACTGCTCCAAGTGGCTTGGGGAGTGGAAAGAGAGTGTGGAACACACACCGGCTGCAGAACTCATCTTTTATGATATGGCTTGATGCTCTTTTTCCAGGGTGGCACAACTTCTGAGATGAGAAGGATCAATTCCATTAAAGAAGCCACAGTCCTGAGTTTACAAGAGCTGAGCAGGGCTGTCAAGGACTGGACTTTTGGAGGCGTTCATTCATAGAGTTGCCAGAAGTCGGACACAACTGCATATGACAACCACAAGTGACTTCTAAGGGATCCCCATTTAGGGTCAGTTTCATAGAATCATAGAATAGTAGAGTTGGAAGGGGCCATGAAGGCCATCGGGTCCAACCCCCTGCTGTTGCAGGACACCACGTTACACCATCCCACTCAGATGGCTGTCCAGTTTCTTCCTGAATATCTCTAGTGTGGGAGAGCCCTCCATCTCTCCAGGCAGCTGGTTCCACTGTCGTATTGCTCTGACAGTGAGGAAGTTTCTGGATAAGCAGGGTTGGTGCTAGAGTAGTCATGGCCGGGCACCTGCCAAAAGCCCACACCCCAGCAGGACCCCTCTGATGTGAACCCGAGTTGCTCCTCCTCCCTCCACCGCGGCCACCTGCTCGCTTACCGCCCTGTCACTGGTCCGGGCAGTGGTGGCGGTGCTGAGAAGGAAGCCAGGTGTGGCAGATGCAGTCCCCGTTTGCTTCCTGGCCTCTGCCTGTCGAGCGTGCAAGCGGTAGCAGTTACGAGAAAGAGGATGAGGAACAAGAGCAGCTGGGGACCACAGAGGGGACAAGACAGACTCGGTGAGGGGAGGCTCAGTGACGGTGTCTTCCCAAGGGCCCTCCTGCACCTGGGGCTGGCTCTGTGCATAAGGAGAGAATACTGGAGGCTCACAACGTGTCGTTATGTGTGACTGTGCAATACATATTGGGAATTTTTTTTATTTATTTTATTATTTATTAAAACATTTTTGTGCCGCCCCATTCGCTGAAGCCTTGGGGCGGCTTACAACAATAAGTTAAAAAATAATTATAACATTAAATTAAAAAATATAAACATTGAGTTAAAAATACAAAAATACCAATATAAAATAAGCCGCCCTGACCAGATTAAATCCAATAATATTAACAATTAAAAATTAAAATGCCGCTTGAATAAAAAGGTCTTTGCCTGGCGCCGAAAAACAAATAACGACGGCGCCAGGCGGACCTCTCTGGGGAGTGCATTCCATAGACTGGGCGCCACCGCAGAGAAAGCCCTCCTCCAGGTACTTACCCTCCTAATTTCTTTCACGGAGGGTTCCCGGAGAAGGGCCTCTCCCACTGATCTCAAGGGGTGGGCGGGCATATATGGATGTAAGCACTCCTTCAGGTAGCCAGGACCCAAGCCGTTTAGGGCTTTATAGGTCATCACCAACACCTTGAATTGGGCCCAGACTTCAATGGGAAGCCAGTGAAGCTGACGGAGGACTGGAGTCATGTGAACATAATGCCCAGTCCCCGTCAGCAGCCTGGCAGCTCTATGAGGGAATTTGGACAGGTCAGGCGCTGCTAACCCCTAAGGTGACTTCTGTCATTCTCTTTCCCTTCCAAAGCCAGGAAGCGACTACTTAAGTCCACTTCCTGCCAAAGAGTCGCACCCCTTTTTGTCCTGTTTGCTGGCTAAGCCTTCCAGTCGCCACAAAAACAGGTGGGACATTTCACAGAAACACGAGCCAGGACCCACAAGCCTTCAAAGCAAGTAGCTTCAGCGAACAAACGATGCAAAACTTGGAAGAGGAGTTCTTTTTGCATATTCTCCCATCTACAGTTGGAAGGAGGACAGACCAGCATTCGTATCCTAGGCATTGCTGCTCAGAAGAGCCATTGGCTTCGATGAGTCTTAATTCCAGGGAGCTGTGCATATGGGAGCAGCCTTAGCTTCAGCTGGTCCAGAATGCTGCAGCCAGGCATTTTGATGGACTGGGGCCTGTTAGAAGGAGCATGCAATGGGCTTTTTACAGCCCCTCTGGTTTGCCTCTGGGCAGAATGAAAGGTGCTGCTTGTGATCTATAAAGCCCTGTATGGTGTGGGACTAGACTAGCTGAAAGACCACCTTCTCCCATATGATCAAGCCCAGTCCTTAAGGCCTTTTTTCCAAGATGACCATAAGAGGCACATGTGGTCCTCACAGGAGAAAGGGCCTTTTTGGTTACTGATCTCCTTTATGAAACAAACAAAGATAGTTTTGACTGAAGCAGGCTTCTGGCTTGTGAGTGGGCCTGTAGAGGTTGATCCCTGCATTTATTCTGTAATTGTTTTAATGTCATTGCTGTTAACGTGCATCGTTGTTTTAATCTATTCTAAATTAAGCCAGCTTAGTGCCAATTTTTGGCACAAAGGCACGAGTATAAATAAATATTTCCTTCATTGTGTTGGAGATGTAATCCTTCTGGGGCATTCTCAGAGGTTAGGGATAATTGGGATTAATGAACTATGGCAACTCCACCGAGTCGGATTGATCCCTCCACCACGGCACCGCTCCAGTCTTGCTTTCTGGGAGCGATCCAAAAAACGCTTGGGTGAGCTAAGGCCGTGAAGAATGGCGTTGCCTTGTTCCTGGACCGTGCTTTATGACTAGCTGCCTCCACACCAAGCCCATGTGGTTGCAGCCCAGGTCAGGTCAACCTGACCAGGGAAGGCACAGCTTCCTGGAACACACTGAAAGGATCCTTGGGAATTATCACTTTCCAGAGGATGTTATTTCTATTACAGGACAGAATGCCCACTTTTAGATTATCATGTCTCCCAGATAGCAAAATAGAGGGAGAGTAAACCATTACAAGTTGACCTGCGATGCTGTTTATCAACTGTGACTTGATAATATTTGTCCACAGGAACATTCATACCTATTCATGAGTTCAAAGTAGGGCTGCCAACCAAGTCAAAAATATTTAGCTAGCGATTCAATGTTCTGCCTTTTAACAAGTGACTCTGGTTTCAGTGGGTGGGATCCAGATTTAGGCATGTGTAATGGGCTGGCAGAACAAACACCCCCAAACCTCTCCTTCTTGGCACGGCTGCAGCTCCACAGATGAACTGTGGATGGGGAACCCTGTTGAAAGTGGTGGGTAGGGATGCAAGGGGAAGGGAGGAAATCTCCCCACCCCCCAGATTGGATGGAACATTCTTCCATGAACAGCATTCATCCAATGAACGTGCAGCTACTACAAAGCCCAGTTGGGGTGCCTTTCGAAGAACCAAGCTTTCCTTGTTTCTTTTAGTTCAGACATTCTAGCCCTCCCTGAGGAAAAGTTTGGAAATGTATGCCATTCTTCCCCAATCTGGTGCTTTTAGGCCTTCCGTTTGTTTTGACCTTCAGCTCCAGTCAGCATGACTGATGATCGGGAATGGAAGGAGCGGTAGTTGCTACCCAGCCAGAAAAAATATGGTGGGCACCAGGTTGCAGAAGGCAGATGTAGTCAGTGCAGCAAAGGCTTGCAAAGCATTTCTAGCCAATGAAGAATGTCCGTAGAGAAGGGTGGAAATTGATGGAGGAGCACCAGTTGATCAGGGTCACGGGAGGGTCTCCTCTTCATGTATCTGACCACAAATGGTAGGTACTCGGAGGAGGGCCTTCTCTGCGGTGGCACCCAATCTATGGAATATGCTCCCAAGAGAGGTCCGCCTGGCGCTGTCGTTATTTGTTTTTCGGCGCCAGGTGAAGACCTTTTTATTTAAACGTCATTTTAATTGTTAACAATATTTACTTATTTATCTGGCCAGGGCGACTTCTTTTCTTTTTCTTTTCCTTTATAACTTTTCTTTTATAACTTCTTTTATATCGTTTATATTTTTTATTTATTTTATATTATTAACTTTAATTTTATATTGTTATTTTTGTATTGTATTGTATTGTGTTGTAAGCCGCCCCGAGGCTTCAGCAAGGGGCGGCACAGAAATGTTCTAATAATAATAATAATAATAATAATAATAATAATAATAAATGATTATTCTTCAGGGGCCTGTATATTTGGCATACTCAGTGAAAATAATTAAATGAACCCAGGAACTCTGCACTTATATAGATATGCCTCAAGCACATTTTCCCCAGCTTAAAAAAAGGCCAAGGCCAATATTGCAGTTATTACAAGGTATACATAAAATGAACCACAGTTAATGACCTTAAAGCACTTTACTTTTGTACAGTCCTGTTTTGACTATAAGGAAGATTTGAAATAAACCCTCTTAAGAAACTTATTTTTTCCACTCTTGAAATCAGTTTGCCCTCTCTATTGAACAAGCACTCATGATTTGATGTCTTAATTTCTCCCTTAATCCTGCTGGCAATTCATTCTCAGTTCCACACTTAAGCCTAACCCTAGAACCAAGCTCCCCTGAGTTTCAGGCCTGTACTCTAACCACTATACCACACCGGCCGATGTTCTCACTTTGCATAATTTGTGCAAAACACTAACGAGGCATTATCTTGGCAGGAAAGAGGCACATGACTAAGTTATGACTGTGTGATTAAAAGCACCAGCTGCTTAGGCCTGGCTGTTGGAGCTATTTAACCAGTAGAACAAGAAGGTAGACTGTGAAGCTGGGGAGGGGTGTTATATTTTTAAAATATCTGTCCATGACCCAAACCAAACCAAAGCAAAACATCTTTCTTACATTTAAAAATGAGTGTTTCATAAAGGTATTGTTTCCTGTGCTGGTTTTCTGCTCAAAAGAATTTTTAAATGCTGGGAAAGGGGAGAATTTCACCCCCGCTGCCCACTATCCCTCCTTTGGATTGTGCGATTTCATTGTATGGCATAGGAAGGGAACCAGCCTTCCCCAACCTGGTGCCCTCCAGATGTGCTGGACCACAGCACCCAGCATTCCCAGCTCTTCCAGAAGCTGTACTCAAAGTCAGGCAACTGTGGCAGGCAGTATGGTCAGGGCCAGCCCTGCATGAGGCAGAGTAAGGTAACCGGCTCAGATAGCGATTGCTGAGCATTGGTCGCCTCTTAGATGTGCCTTATGAGTTCACCTGCTGCCCCCCTCTGTTGTGGGACAGAGCTGTGCATGCCACAGAACTTGCCCCAGGCGCCTTAAGCTAGCTTTCTGCCTTTGGTGCCATGGAGGTCACTATTCTGCCATCCATCTTGGAGCAAGATCCAGCTGCATTCCATACAGAAGATGCCATTTTGTTGTTTGTCTCAGGCTGCAAAATGTCTCTAAGAACAAAGGCACCAAATCTTGCAAGCTGATGGGGAAAGAGATGAAAATTACAAACTAGTAAACCTGGTCTCAAATTTGCAAATAATTTATTATTTATTTATAGCATTTCTATGCCATTCCATTAGCACAGAACTCTCAGAATGCTGTGCAGACTTGCTATATAATTGCTGTTATATTAAATCTATACCTTATCTTTCTTCCTCTTGCAGGGAACTCAAGGCAGCTTACACAGTTCTCCTTCTCTCCATTTTTCCTCACAACAACCTTGCGAGGTAGGTGAGACAGAGAATGCATGGCTGGCCCAGATCCACCCATCGAGTTCCATGGCTTGAGCAGGAACTAGAAGCTGGAGCTACCAGGTCCTCAGCCCAACACTCTTAACCACCATACTGCACTGGCATGATAGGGTGAATGCTCAGGGTTATTATTATGGATTTCACCCACTTGCCTTATATCAGATAAAATTGCTTGCACATGGAAAGACACAAAACTCGTGCTAAACTCATGCTGAGAACAAAGTCCTGGAGTGGGAGCGCCTGGGTGTTATTTCTGCTGTGTAACTCAGCAGCGCAATGGTTAAGAATTTCCATCCTGAAATGGTCCTAGTCATCAAATGTCGTCTCACAGCTGAACCAAGCAGGGGAAATTTGTACTTCTCTCTGCCTGCTTTTTTTTAGCCTCTCTCTAGAGACTGTGAAAGACAAAAAGACCATAGCAACACTTTGAAGGCTATCTGAGCTGATAGAAACAACAGGTTTTTCCTCCCTTGCTTTTTTCCTGAATTGAAAGGCACTGGAGGCCAGCAAAAAAAAAGCAGGTTTTGAGAAAACGTGTGGTAAGATCCCAAATCCTGTTTGTTACACCCGATGATTACTGCAGAATCGGCTTGCAAAGGCCAACTTGCCGGAACATCAATAATATGGGCAGTTGCCCAGGAAAGTTTAGCATTGAATAATATGAAAGAGAAGCACAGCCTTCCCTCCATCTTATTTTGCAAACCAATTAAAAAGAGGTGGGGCATTATTAAGTCAAATTTAGAACTTGCCTTGCCAAATCTGGTGCCCTTCAGTTGTTTTGGATTACAGCTCCCAGGATTTCACTCCATGGCTGATGGAATTGAAATCCCTGTCACTACCAAAAGAAAAGAAATTCACAGGGCACCAAGTTGTGGAAGGGCTATACCAGTGAAGGCGAACCTTTTAGAGACCGAGTGCTCAAACTGCAACACAAAACCCACTTATTTATCGCAAAGTGCCAACACTGCAATAAAACCTGAAACCTGAGGTTTTAGTTTAGAAAAAACTGCCAGTCCAAGCAAATATATATATGTATATCTCCTTGGTGGTGCACTGACAGGCCATGCAAAAGCTCAGATGAGTCACGGCTAATGAGTTGCGGCTTGTGATGTCATTGCCTGGTGGCGCTACTCCTTTCCGAGCATGCGCATGGCCCTTATATGCACTGTTCTCCAATGCTTGGCTACTGGGGTGATTTGGCTTGCTTGCCGACAAAGAGGGCTGTGTGTGCCCGCTGAGGCACACATGCCATAGGTTTGCCATCACTGCCCTAACCCTACTCTGGTGCACACCACTAAACCTTATATAACACAAAGGCTCCATTGAAAAGATGGTGATTTTGGAAAATCCTTCCTTGTGTTGCTTTTTCTGCACTGCTCATCATTTCTGCCCATTCTGAAAACATTCCAACCATCAAAATCATGGCAGGACACCTCGTTTCCTAACCCTAACCCTTCCCTGGTCCACACCCCAAACCCTAATATTGGGCTAAATTTCCTTTGAAAATAATGCGATTTTGAAACTGCAACCAAAAACCCAGTTATTTATCGCAAAGTTCCAACACTGCAATAAAACTGAAAACCAAGGCTTTAGTTTAGAAAAAACAACTCGCAGCCAATCCAAGCAAATATATACATATCCTTGGCAGCTCACTGACCGGCCATGCGAAAACTCGGATGAGTCGTGTCTAATGAGTCACGGCTCATGACGTCATCGCCTGGTTCTGCTATCCCTTCCTGAGTGTGCACCTGGCCCCTGTGTCGGCTGTTATTTGAAGCTTGGCTGCCGGGGTGATGCTGGGGCGACTTGGCTTGTGTGCCGAGAGAGAGGGCTTTGTGTGCCCACTGTGGCACGCGTGCCATAGGGTCACCACCACTGGCCTGTAGCTTCATCATTAATGCACGCTGATCACTTTCAGCCCCCTCCCTTTCTTTTTGCAATATCTCTGTTTCCATCCTGCATCTTTTTTGCTATTATGCTGGCAGCAAAACGAATTATTTCTAGGACTGACCAAATGTTGGGTCCATTAATCTGGTGGATAATTGATTACAGAATGTTTTGACCTGGCTAAAAAAATCGGTCCTTTTAACACAATTATTCACTTTGACTTTATAAAACTGCAGTGGCCTACTCTGGTTGATTCAAAAATCTAAAGAGAGGAGTTGAGTGTGGGTCCAGGAGGTTGCTAACGCCTTCTTAAAACCTCCGCTTTAAAAACTGCAGTGGTTTCAATGCTCCTACAGAAACCCACCTGGATCCAGCTGATTTAAATAACTATTGACCAATTGCAAAAGTCCCCTATTTGGGCAAGATGATTGAGCAGGTTGTGACCTGATAGCTCCAGGCTGTCCTGGAGGAAGCAGATTAACTGGATTCATTTCAATGGGCTCCAGGCCTGGTTTTGGAAGACTGCCTCAGTCACCTTGTGGAATGATCATTGCTGGGAGAGAGATGAGGAGTGCAACTCAGTCGATGCTCCTGGACCTCTCAACCGCTTTTGATATCATTGACCATGGTATCCTTCTGGAATATTTGGCTGCGTTGGGAATTGGGGACACCGTTTTGTGGTGGCTCCACTCCTATCTGGCTGACCGTCTCCAGATGGTGGTGCTGGGGGACTTTTGCTGTGTGCCATGGCCTCAGAGCTCTATTTTGTCCCCCATGCTTTTCAACATCTACACGAAACCAATGGGGAAGTCATCAGGAACTTTGGGCTGAAGTGTCATCAGTATGCTACCTCCTGTTTTCATCATCTCCAGGTGAGGCAGAGATTACTAAACTGGTCTCTGAGCTTGTGCGACTGTGTCAGGAGAGGGGTGCCAGCTAAAGCGGCCTCTTCCTTGATTTTCCATGAAGAGCAACACCAGCAGGACAGTGCACCCACCGGGTCTTTATTGCCTCTCGACACTTTCCCCGGCTCGCTTCCCAAAGCGCCTTGGCCAGGCCTGCTCCGGCTCCCTTCCCGCCTGTCGCTGGGGCAACGAACGGCGCCGCCCGCCCAGCGCTCCCCAGCCTCCGCTCTCCGTTTGCGCTGGCTCGCCTGCCAGCCACTGCCTGGCCCGCGCCCCTTCAGCCACACGCGCGTCTCAGCTTCCTCTCCTTTCCTCCCCTCTCTTCCCTCCCCATGCTCACCCCCCCTCCTCTTTTACCCCCCTCCTGCACCACTCCACCCAACCCAGGTGTTCCTGCCTCCGCCCGCAATCCCGTACAGCTTGCGCTCGCACTCGTCTCCTGGCTGTTGTCTTCTCGTGAGTTGCTCTCCCACACAGATGCCCAGCCTGGCCCTGTTATCTTCGGCCCTGCTCTGGGGAAGGCCCCAGGAAAAGGGGTGAGCCCCCCGCTCCGGCCTCCTCACAGCTTGGTAATGGACTGGATGTAGGCCAATAAGCTGAAGCTCCATCCAGATAAGATGGAGGCACTGATGTTGGGGAGTCTGTCTGTTCAACTGGGGAGTTTTCAACCCGTCGTGGATGGGGTTGTGCTCCCCCTAAAGGACAAGGTTTGCAGCTCAGAATGCTCCTGGATCCCAAGTTGTCACTTGTTGCTCAGGTAGACTCAGTAGCCAGGAGTGCTTTTTACCAGCTTCTGCTGGTATATCAGCCGCATCCCTACTTGGATGAGTGGAGCCATGCTATAGTTATCCATCCACTGGTAACCTCATGCCTGGATTACTGCAAGCACTCTGGGTGGGGCTGCCCTTGAAAACGGTCCAGACACTGTAACGTGTCCAAAAGCCAGGCAGTGCACCTGGTGACCAGGATGGGTGTCCCTGAACATATTACCCAGTCCTGTGCAGGCTTACTTGAATTCTCAAATAATACAGGCAGCTAAAACTGAATGAAGCCAAACATGTACCCTGGATTTCAAAAAATCAGACTTTTTCAGGGTGATGATAAACCAAGTCCCATGGCAACCATTCTAAAGGAAAAAGGAGCCCAAGAAAGGTGGGATATCTTTGGAAAAGAAACGTTTAAGACACAACGACAAACAATTCCAACAAGGAAAAAGAATGGCAGATAACAGAGGGAGCCCATGTGGCATCACAAAAAACTAGGAAAAAATCTGAAAATAAAAAAGGACATGTATAGGAGGTAGAAGGAAAGGAAGAATATAAAAAAGTAGCAAGGAACTGCAGGGATGATGTAGGAAGACTAAAGTGATGCATGAACTGAGGCTGGTGTGGAGAGCTAGCCACAACAAAAAGCGCCCTTCAGATAAGTCCAAAACAAAAGACAGATGAAAGAGAAGTTCAGCTACTCACTATGAGTGGAATACTGATAACAGATGACAGAAAAAAAGGGCAGATATGTTCAACTCCTACTTTGAAATAGTCTTCTCCGAAAAGAACTACAACCTTCCTGATGAAAGTGGAGTACAAGCTGAAGAGGCAGGATGGCAGCCCAGGATTGACAGGAAAATGGTCAAGGGTCTTCTAATTGGGCTAAATGAGTTCAGATCTCCAGGGCCCAATAAACTTCATCCAGGAGTTATAAAGAGCTAGTGGACAAATTTGCAGAACCACTATCTATCATCTTGGAGAATTCATGGAAAACAAGAGAAGAGCCAGATGACTCAAGGAGGACAAATGTTCCTACAAGAAAGGGAAAAAAAGAGATGAACTTGGTAACTATAGACCACTTTGTCTGACATCAATCCCCGGGAAAATTCTAAAGCAAGTTATAAAACAAAACTGTTGCAAACATCTTGAAGACAATGTAATAATTACTAGATGCCAGCATGGATTTTTCAAGAAAAATCCAGCCAGATTAATTTTATTTTTTTGACTGGATAACCTCCCGAATGGACTGTGGGAATGCTGTGTACATGATCTATCTAGATTTTAGCAAAGCCTTCGACAAAGTTCCACACAACATCCTGATTACAGAACTAGCAAAAAGTGGGCTAGATAGTGCAGTGATGAGGTGGTTCCACAATTGGCTGCAAAATTGGACTCGAAGAGCGCTCTTCAATGGCACATTCTCAAGCTGGGGAGAGGTGACAGGTGGGGTACTGCAGGGTCCTGTTCTGGAACTGGTGCTCTTCAACATTTTTATTAACGATTTAGATGAGGAAGTACAAGGAAAGAGAATTAAATTTGCAGATGACACAAAGCTGGGTGGAACAGCAAATATCCTGGAAGGCAGACTTAAGATACAGGGTGATCTTGATAGGTTAGAACCCTGGGCAGAGAACAACAGAATGAAATTCAGCAGGGACAAATGCCAAATCCTCCACTTAGCCACCAGGAACCAAATGTACCGCTACAAGATGGGGAACATTTGGCTCAAGAATATTGCAAATGTAGAGCACAAGATAAATATGAGCCGACAATGTGATGCAGCTACAAAAAGGGCAAGTGCTATTTTGGGCTGTATTAACAGAAGCATCACTTTCAAAACGCA
Source organism: Varanus komodoensis (assembly GCF_004798865.1). NCBI lineage: Eukaryota > Metazoa > Chordata > Lepidosauria > Squamata > Varanidae > Varanus > Varanus komodoensis. Next base: position 19,829,089 of record NW_025335317.1, read on the forward strand.
TGAAGTACTAGTTCCACTATACTCAACACTACTCAGACCTCATCTGGAGTACTGTGTCGCCTAAGTTTTAAAAAGATGCAGAAAAGCTAGGAAGGGTACAGAGGAGGGCAGCAAGGATGATTCAGGGCAAAGCCCTCTGAGGAAAGATTGAGAGAACTGGGTGTGTTTATCCTCAAGAAGAGAAGTCTGAGGGGTGATGTGATAACATTCTACACGTACCTGAAAGAATTTCATGAAGAGAAAAGGGCACGAAAGAACAGACTTAAGTTGAAAGAAACCAGATTTAGACTGGACACCAGGAAGAACGTCCTCACTGTCAGAGCAGTGTGAAATGGAGCCTATTATCTGGGAAAGTTGTGGGCTGTCCCCTAGTGGAGAAGACGATTGGGTCCAACCCCCATTGCAGGACACGAAGTTACACCACCCCATTTAGATGACTGTCCAAATGCCTTTTGAATGTCTCCAGCGAGGGAGAGCCACAACTTCCCCGGGCAATAGGTTCCTTTGTTGCACTGCTCTGAGTGAGGAAATCCTTCCTGGTGTCTAGTCTAAATCTGGATTCTTTTAACGTAAAAAAAAAAAGGCGGGGGGGAGAAGATTCTGTTCCCTGCAATAGGGTGTGTGGGTCACATGCCACTTGATATCCTAGTGGCTCTTGTGAGATGCACCTTGCTCAGTCATTGAGGAGCATCGCAGGGGTGTCTTTGGAACTACCCCAGGATCCCACGACAGGCTGTAGCTTTGAAGCTGCCCCTGCTGCACACCTCACTGGCTTCAGGTAACAATGGCAATACAGACACCCTTTGAGTAGCAGGGGAGCTGTGGCCCTCTTAGACACGCCTCTGAGCTTAGCTACAACTGTCACAGCATGTGCTGGCAGCAAATGGGAAACCAACTTCTCTTATTTTCACTTCCCCGTTTGTACCTTGAGAATATAATATAAATGCTCCCTGTTGTAATGCAAAGCATTTTTGCACTGCCGATCAACCAAGTCACATGAGAGTTGCAAAAGATCTGGTGGAGGTGAAGACAGCCAGAACTGGTTTGTGGATTCAGCTGCCAGCATTTCTGGCTGCGCTTTGAGGGCAGGTCCGTGGCGACTGTCATGGTGCGTGCCTGTATTTCAACACTGACCACTACGCCACTGTTTGTTAACTCCCATGGAGCAAGCCCAGCTTCACTTCCTGCACCGTCACGATACTGGAGGAGCCTGGCCCATTTAAGAGAGCTGAAGAACCGTTGCCAGAGAGGTGGGGAGGTGCCAGCGTGTGACATCAACAGCCAGTTGCTGAAGAGCACTGTTCTGTTACATCCCCCAGCCAGGCAGAACCAGTTTTCCTGGGCCTAGGGAGAAAAGTGCGTCCATCACGTACGGATGGACCACGGCCAGTCTGCTTCCGCCATGGCTTCACTGCTCAAAGTTCAGATACTGAGTCACCTCCTTTTATATGCATGGAATAAAGCTTCCACTATGAAGACAGTTGTTACGCACGTGAATGCTGAGTTCTGAATTTTGTGGCACCAGGGAAAAGTTCCCTCCATCTTCAAAGATTGGTGGCTGTTGCAGGAGGTTTTCCAGGATTCATTTTGTTAAAAGCCGGTTATGGAGCAGCATCCTTCCACTCAAACCTGCACTGGGTATATTTCCAAAAATTCACCAATGCAAAAATGTTCTCAGTCATTTGGAAGGATGCTGTTCTGTAGCCTCTTTTGCAGTGAACAGATTTAGCCCTGCAATGAGGTAACGGCCTTCCTTTTTGCCTGGCAGAAGCATGAAGCGGCTCCTGGAAATGATGCGTCTTTGGCATGCTAATTCAGCACCAAGCATATGTGTGCTTCACAGATATTTGTATGCTATGCAAACTGTGGCATCATAATCTGGGGCACTGGGGCATGGAGTGCTGCTCAGAGCTGTCAGTCAGAGAGCAGGAAAAGCAGGAGGCATTGCTCAGAGGCGCGCGCGTGCGCGCGCGCACACACACACACACACACACACACACACATGTTCATGCCAGCTGGAAGAATTGGCTTGTCATTCTGCCTCAAGGCGTGTGGATTGATCCTGGGTTTGCATGTTTTCTGGATGTTCATGGCTGCACACTTGGGTGGGAATAAGCCTCATGCCATTCAGTGGGACTTCTGCCTAGAAATACTCAAAGAGTACACCCACCAGAGTTCATTTTATAATCTACCTTCAAATGTAGCAGTGCGTTTCAGATGAAGGCTGTAATCCTATAGCCCGGAGGAGGGCATTAGATCTGGTGGTGTGTCCCCCCGCCCCCGGGGGGTTTCCCTCAGTCAGCCTCATGGGATCACTCTGCCCAGCTGCAACTCTATGCACATTTATCCAAGAGGAGATCCCATTAACTCAGTAGGGCTTAATTCTGGATGGAGGCTGATTTTAGAGATAGCACCTTATAGGGAGACAGGCACAATCACTGATCATGGGATATCCTAAAGATAGCCTCCCCAACCTGGTGTTCACCAGGTAGTTTGGACTTCAGTCCCCACTATCCTGAACCATTGGCCATGCTGTCTGGGGCTCATGGGAGCTGTAGTCTAAAACATCCAGAGGGCATTCGGCAGGAGTTTCCTTTAAAGAGAGTAGTGGGAATGGAATACCAGTGGGCCAGACAAGAGCTGCAAAGTTAACCCACCTCCCAAATCTTGACTGGGGCATGGCAGGGGCAAAGAGCAAAACCCCTGCACACTGCGGCCCCATTGTGGATCACTCCACTGCAGGGGGCAGAAGTGCAGGCTCAGGGCCAAACCTGACCTTCCAGGGTTCCCCAGAAGGCCTGAGGTCACCCGAGGAGGCTGCAGCCACTTGATGCCCAGCAGCTTTAGGTAGTGATGAAACAGAATCACCCCGCAGGGCATTGTAAGCCAAGGCTGTTAGACAGGATGGGTGGTTAGGAAGGAGTTAAGCAATCCAGGAAAGGCCTACTCTTGTGACAACAGCTTCTGAGAGCACGCGGCACGCAGACTGCAACGCAATGCAACTCAATTCCCTGCAACGCAGGGCAGATTTTCTGTTGCAGTAATTGCATCATAAGGTCACAGTCTTGAAGCACTGACTCTGCTAGTATCTGAGTCTCATAAATGAAGAGGAGTGACTCATTCCGCTAACTAAAACAAATGTGCTTGTGGCAGGAGGAGGTGGGGCAGTTTCTTACACAACATCCAGCACACGGATGTGAGCAGGTCCATTTTCTCCTGCATGCTGCTGTGGAAAAGGGTTGTCAGGATTAGGGTTAGCACCTTGGGAAGTCAAGGTTAGAAGCAAGAGATAGTGGGCAGTTGCCTTTTTGAAGCATTTCTCCAGCAGCTGAGCAGGCTTTCACTGTCCCCACTGAGAAATTTGACCCTCCCGGGTTCTCCAAAACCCTTTCTTTGGCTGTAACCACTGACTGTTTGTTGGTTTCCTAAGGCTTAGGGTGCAATTCTATGGCCTCCTGATGCTGTGGGGGGCATAGGATTATTCTGAGCAATAGCTGCAAGTTTCTGTAAGCCAGGAACTGGGACTCTGATGGCCAAGCCCCTGCCCTGCTTTCCTTGCAGCTGGCATGGAAATAATGGGCGAGCAGGAAAAGGTGCATGCTGGGGGAGTGGATGCGAAGAGGGGGGGTAACCCCTTTCTCCCCCTCTGCAGTGCTTATCTAGACAGCTTAGAATGGCCATCTACCCTGTTTCCCCGAAAATAAGACCTCACCGGAAAATAAGCCATAGCGTGATTTTTCAGGATGCTCGTAATTTAAGCCCTACCCCCAAAATAAGCCCCAGTTAAGATCATCAGCCAAATGGGCGCCTTTAGTACATCCATTGCAACACAATTTGGGGTTTGGAGAGTTATGACGATGCTCCAGAAGATGACATGACTGTATTTGAATAAATGTAGATTTTTTTGTACATGAATAAATGAATAAATGTAGATTGTTGTACATGAAAAATAAGACATCACCTGAAAATAAGTCCTAGTGCATCTTTTGGAGCAAAAATTAATATAAGACCTGGTCTTATTTTGGGGGGAACATGGTAGATGAATTGCAGATTGGGCAGGGCTGTAGCAGCAAAGATCTCCCAGACCTTGACTGTGACCATGCCAGGCACAAAGAGTTAAATCCCCTTCCGGTGGAGTCCCATTCTGGATCACCCCTACTGCAGGGGTGCAGAAGCTCAGGCTCAGGGGCCAGATCTGACCTTCTAGGGTTCCCCAGAGAGCCTCCCTCTAAGTTGGGCAGGTCCCTTCCGTGCCTTGTGCTGTACAAGGGATGCATGCAAGCCCTGGCGTTAGGAGACTCACATGCCCCTCAGGTGGAGGGCATTGGATTGTGCCCCTAGCTTAAAATTCTTATTGCAGGCTAAAATATGTTGCCATTTCTGGTAGACTGTGGAAGTTTTGCTTTGAAATTTCTGCCTTCAGTCCCAGAAAAATGCCCCTAAGAGCGTCTCCAAAATAGAATTCAGCCCTGAGGTTGAACAAGGGTCAACACCCCAATGGGTTTCTTGTGCAGATCTGATTAAAGTGAAAATACTTGCCTACTTTACCTTGATGCTCTGGGAACAAGGGCTATAATGACAACCTTTGCAACAGAAAACCAGCTTGTTATCCTGGCATCTCCAGGTAAAAATATTGTCATGCAACAGCCTTGAGAAAGACTTTGGCTGCCTGAGATCAGGGAGAGCTGCTAGATACTGAGTAGTGAAAGACTCACCTGCCGGTTTTTACTCCCTGTTTCTTCTGAATGTGTTCATTTGCAGTCCATTCTGACCTCCATAACCGCATTAGCCTGCAAATCCTTCCCCCAGGAAAAGTAAAGATACGTTTCTGAATGTATTGTGTTGGATCTCGGTTCAGTTCTATATAGACCCACTGAAATGAATGGGACTTGATTTAGCCATTACTAATTAAGTGTTTATTATTTTAATGGACCTATTCTAAATATGACTGAATTGTGATAACTTATTTTCTGTCCAGATAAGTGTTTCCCTTGCAAATATGTACTTCCAAATATATTTTTCCTCCAATACACATTTCTAAATGGAAGAACTTCCTCAGACTGGTGGATGATGCTGATCAGCATATTCACCCAGGAGGTGTGGATCTGGTCCATTTGTGTTGTTGCTGGTAAAGATCAAATGCCTCAAGCATCTCAGAACATCAGAGCAGAAAGCAGGCACAACCAGCTGACTCAGTGTGAGGCAGTTTCCTGTCCTTGGATAGCTGGTAAATGATACAAGGAAGAAAAAAGGATCAGTGCATGATTAACAACACAGCCCGAAAAGTCCCCAGCAAAAGGAGGGCTTGTAGTTCAAAGTCATCACTTTCTGCACTGCGTATGCCAGGTCAGGTTCGTTGTCCTTGCAGCCTGGCGGTGCTTTCCCAGCATCTTCTCAATGGAGATGCCAGGCTGGGCCTGGGTCCTTCTGGATGCAAAGCACATGAAAGGTCCTTCCCTGCTTGGTTAAATGGGCAGATTTGTATATTCACATCTTAGGGAGAGGACAAGTAATGCTGGCCAGGGCGAATTCTTTTATATTGGCCAGGGCAACTTCTTTTATATTGTTATTTATTTTATATTGTTAATTTTATATTGTTATTTTTGTATTTTATTGTATTTTATTTTGTGCTGTGAGCCGCCCCGAGGCTTCGGCAAGGGGAGACATAGAAATGTTTTAATAAATAAATAAATAAATAAATAACCAAGTGATGTTTTAAGAGTGGGACTATAGCACCCATGATCCTCAGTCATCTGAAGGGCACCAAGTTGGGATATGTGGCTTGTGTTAGAGTCAGACTGATTGGCTCTGTGTTCCTATGGCTAGTTTATGAAGTAAAAGAGAGAGAGAGAGATCTTGTATGTAGTATAAAGGCACAGATCTGCTTCTTTCCATCATGTGTGAAGTGTCAATCCTAAGGAGAAAGGTCTGCCTTCTTTTTTTGCAGAATAACCTGAGATTTGCTTGCTCGCTTGCTCGCTCTCTTCTTTCTTTCTTTCTTTCTTTCTTTCTTTCTTTCTTTCTTTCTTTCTTTCACCCAATGTTGGTTGAATAGCTTCTGATGCAATTGTTTAAAAAGAAGGAGTCAAGATTTTCTAATAACAGTCTCCAGACAGCTCTGTGATGAGTCACAAAAGCCTGCGAATTTGCTTGACACTGGCAGGAACTTAAGCAACTCAGGCAAAAAATGTAGTAAGAATGTAAAGCCTTAAAAACCCTCCACTAACAGGATATTGTGGCGTGCAGTGTGACATTCAGCACGTATTTACAATGGGCCATTAAGTCTGATGGCTCCACATTGCCTGGGACCCTTACGGATGGCAACCCTGCCAGATCTAGTTCAGTAGTTATTATGTCCCCTTGAGAACAGGCAAGCAATTTAATGCTCTGCTAGTCTTTTGCCTCTGGTGATCTGGTAGACCAAGGGTGGGTAACCTTAACTCCCATCAGCCCCAGCGATCATGGCCAAAGGTCAGGGATTATAGACTAGTTTATCCTTCCAGATGTTATTGGCCTATGGGTTCCCCAAACCTGTAGTAGAATTGGACTTTCAAAAACATTTTGTTAAAAGTCCCTCATCAAAACAACACACACAAATTAAGAGAATTAAATCCGAAATCTATATTTTTTTTAATTTCCTTGTTAGTTAGTTGCGTGCATATCCCACCTTTTCCTCCAAAGAGCCCAGCGTGGTATATATGGTTCTCCTCTGTTCCTTTCTTTTCTCTCCACAACCTTACATTTCCCCTTGCGCTGGCAGACACTGCACATGGCCAGGAGAGTTCAGTGAGGTATCATCATCACCACCATCCATTATAATTCTATACAACCCCTAGCCAAACAACATTTAAGTCACCCATCCAGATCTCAGCCAGGCCTGACCCTGCTTAGCTTCCAAGATTAGGCAGGCTCAGGCATTTCAGGCTATGTGGAAGCTTGTTTAGACCCATGCATGGTTAGACGGCAAAAAGTCCCACATCTCCTAGTGAGCCCCAGGCAGCCATTCTTAGGAGATTTTCTTCCAGTCACATTGAGGAATAATACATCAATTTCTGTTCAGACATCCACTGGATTGTGTCCTAAGTGGCCGGAAGTAGCCCAGCAAGCTTCCCGAACTACTGGGAGTTTTAACCCCAATCTCCCAAGCCCCACCCTCTCACCACAACATCACGCTGTCGTATTAGGGAAATACCCTTATTAGGTCATTCCAAAGGCACACTAGTTCCTAAATTTGGGTTGGCCTAATAAAGATATTGCCTGCATATGGTTTTTAGAATTTCTTTGACTTCAGACTACAGAGTAGAGCTGCCTTGAGTTCCATGGAAGGAAAAAAGGCAGGATATAACTATAATAGGCAAATAAATAAATTAAGTGAAGTGTATCAGTGACCTTGGCTGCATCCCATGCTGTACATTTTCTCTAGGTAGTTTTGTCCATCTAGATTATGTACTGGAGAGGGAAGGAGGCTGGGATACTGGTAGGAACCAATCTAAGCCATCGTGACCCATCGCCTCCCAATTGTTTGTCCCCCGCTTGCTAGGAGGGGAGCTGGCTGGCGGCTGAACCGTCCAGCTCCTAGCTGGGAGGTCGCAGGACCATGGGGCTGGAGCGCTGAATAATCCAGTGCTCCCCCCCCCCCACTCCAACATCAACAGCACAGCCAGCCTTGTGCGTGCTTTTCAGCCCAAACCACCCTTGGGCATCATTAGATGATTCACAGTGAAGGGATGCAGGGCTCCAGGATGACCCCTGGAGGTGTGGATGAAGCAGGAAGGCTAGTCAGAGTCACCTGACTTGCACTCCTGTGAGGTGGAAAGCAGTGACTTCACATGCTGGGCACACCACTTCCTTCCACTGCCAAGAGGCTCAACATGGAACTGGAGCCTTCCAAAGTCCGTGTCCTCTTGCTGCTCAGCCATATTCACCTCCAAACACCGGTTCTGCGGGGTGGAGGCAGGGAGTTTTCTAGCTCAAGGTGCCCAAAGGTCTATGCTGGTGCTGGAGACCGGAGTAGGAGAACCAGTAGAGCACCAAGGAGGAAGTCCTGCCCTGAGGATAGGATAACCTCTTAATGATCACCCCTCCCCACGAGGAACTCAAGAGAGGGCAGCAATCTGGATCACATTTGCTCAGGCAGCCTTCTCGCTGTCCATCACCAGAGACCCTGCTTTGCCTTGCTGCAGAGGTGCCTTTGTCTGGGATCCAGTGGAGGGTCATTTCATTCATGGTACCCGGGACCCCAGGTGTAAAACTGCGTACCCCTAAAGGCCCTGCTCAGGTCTTCTTCTTGGTGTTTTGATTCATGGGTCAAACCCATGGCCTGCCCTACCATGAAGCAGGGAGAGGTGCCTGCCTCAAACGGAAGAGGGGCAAATTACACTGCCAGGAGGGCCCAAAACTGCCCCATCACCCCCTGTGAGAGTTCTGGACAGCCCCACCAGGTGCCCCCTTACGAAGGAATTGGGTGGTACGGAGGGGTGTGTATTCAATGCAAAGCAGCAGGTCTTCTGTCCCACTTCAGGCAGTAAGAGACCTTGGACTGGGGCTCTCAGGATCTTTGCTTGTTTTACCTCCCCATTGCATGGAATTTAAGATCTGATGTCTGTTTAATTTTTAGTCTTTCACTTTTGTGGATTTCAGGATCGTGTCCTCTCTACATCAATAACAAATTCATTCTCCAAGTATGCACTCAAAACACCATCCATGTAGAAGTACAAGATTCAATGGAAGTTTTTGCAGAAGTCCAAAGAAATTTTAGGGAAAAAATCCCCAAGCTGGCAGTGGGCAGTGGGGGAAACTTTCTTCCAGTCAAAGGGGAAATAACCGTTCTTAGTGGTCACCAAATCTGGAGCAAATGGGGCTGAATGGCGTGGACTGGGGCAATCTTGGGAAGAACAGCACTTGTTCAAATGAATGTATTACCAAAGCTTTTGTTTTTATTCCAAATGGTTCCCATAAAAACTGACAAAAAAATCTTTGACGATTTAAATACCCAAATCTCGAGATTTAGATGGAAAAAGAAGAAACCAAGGATTATATTAAAAATGCTCCAGGAGGCTAAAGGGAATGGGGGTTTTGGTCTTCCTGGTTGGATGTTGTATTATCAAGCTTCTGTTTCAACGTGGCTAAAAGAATGGATAACTTTAACAAATAAGAGAATCTTGTATCTCGAAGGGCATGATTTGCAAATGGGTTGGCACGCTTATATGTGGTATGAAAAATGTAAGGTACATGGTTGTTTTTTAAATCATTATATTAGGAAATCATTAATGTCAGTGTGGGAAAAGTTAAAGATAAAACCGTATACTAAATTACCAAGATGGCTTACGCCTATGAAAGCTCTTGTATATCCAAATGCACTGAATTTTGATACGATTGTGAGATATGATGATATTTTGGATAATGATGGAGGACTGAAATTGAATCAAGAAATACAAGAACAAGGAATTAATATTTCTTGGCGGCACAAGGTTCAAATGCAATCGAGATATGCTAAAGATTATAGAATGTGGGCCTTTATAAGGAGTTAACAGCATTTGGCCACATGGTTCTTAAATCAGATGAGAAAATGATTAACAGATTGCATAACTTTCTCCTGGATAGGAGAATGGAAGATGAACAGATTAAGGAAACGATGATAACGTGAGCATAAAATTTTGGATATAATATTGAGTTAGAGAAATGGCAAAAGCTGTGGGAAAGAAATATTAAAGTAACATTAACAACCTCATACAAAGACAACCTGTATAAAATGTTTTATAGATGGCATTTGTCACCAAATAGGTTAGCTAAGATGTTTCCAAATATGTCAAATGGATGTTGGAAATGTAAACACAAACCGGGTACTTTTTATCATATGTGGTGGACCTGTGATAAGGCAAAAAAGTATTGGATTAAAATTCACAAATGGCTTGAGGAAATGTTACAAAAACCTCTAACATTTAAACCTGAAGTTTTCTTATTAGTCATTGTACCTGATGGTGTCAGTAAACAAGCAATGTATTTGAGTTTACATGTAACTACTGCAGCGAGGATTGCATTTGCCCAACATTGGAAGAGTGAAGAGCCACTTACCGATGAAATAATTCTAAAAAAGATCTTGGACTGTGCCGAAATGGACAGATTGACTTTGTCTCTGAAGGAGAAAGAAGATACAGACTTCTTTATATATATGTGTGTGTGTATGTGTGTGTGTATATATATATTTTAAAAGTTTTAAACTAACACTAATAAAAACATCAAATATCACATACATCGGATTCACTGGGTCAACCCCCTACTACACACACACACACACACTTTTTTAACATTCTAAAATCAAATCCAAATTACGCCAAGTCCCGTTTCTCGAGCCAATTATAGAAAAAGTCCCAAATTCTATAGAAGTCAGTATCCTCTTTCTCCTTCAATGATAAAGTCAATCTATCCATTTCTGCGCATTCCAAGATCTTTCTTACAATCAGTTCATCCATGGGTAACTCCTCATTTTTCCAATATTGAGCAAATGCAATCCTTGCCGCTGTGATTAAGTGCAACATCAAGTACATTTCCTGTCTGTTGACGTCTTCCGGTATAATGCCTAACAAGAAAACTTCAGGTTTAAAAGCACAGGGTTTCTGTAATATTTCCTCCATCCATCTATGTATTTTAATCCAATACTTTCTCACATTATCACAAGTCCACCACATGTGATGGAAAGTACCCACTTTATGTTTGCATTTCCAACATCTATTTGACATATTTGGAAACATCTTAGCTAATCGGCTTGGCGACAAATACCATCTATAGAACATTTTATATAAATTTTCTTTATACGAAGTTGCTAATGTTATCTTGAAGTTTCTTTCCCATAATTTTTGCCACTTTTCTAATTCAACATTAAATCCAAAGTTTTGTGCCCATATTACCATAGTTTCCATAACCTGTTCCCCTTCCATTTTCCTGTCAAGTAAAAAAATCATATAGTCTTTTAATAATTTTCTCATCTGTTTTAAGCATCACTTGATCAAACTCTGTTAGGTCTTTATAAAACCCCCATGTTTTACAATCTTTAGCATACCTTGATTGCATCTGCACCTTATACCACCAGGAAATATTAAGTCCCTGTTCTTGTATTTCTTGCTCCAGTTTCAAGCCACCATCCTTATCCAAGATATCGTCATATCTTATGATCTTTTCAAAGTTCAATACATGTGGATATACAAAAGCTTCCATAGAGAAGATACAGACTTCTATCAAACCTGGGACTCTTTTTATTATTGGCTAGAGAAATGGGACTATGTATAGATTTAAATATGTTTATAGTTTAACATAAAAAGAAAAAATGTGGGGGGGGGGCTGACCCAGTAGGTCTGATGTTTTTGATGACTGATGACTTTTTAGTTCCTTTTTGGTTAGATCTATTAAGAATAAAACTTATTCAAAAAAAGAAAAAGAAAAGAAATGGACTGGGGCAATCTGAAAACATGCATAGTTAGTTGCCTGGCTGGACGTTTGTAGAGGTGGGCTGCACATGGCAATCTTATGCTACAGATCTCCATTCTGGTTCCTGCCTCCTAGCTAAGCAGATCAGAGGAAGCTGCTCCAGATGGTCTAATGACTCTGGGATACAAGCAACCAACTTCCCAGGCAGCAAGTGACCAGAGTGAGTGAGCAGGGACACCAATCAGGAATTTGGTGGCAGAGCTTGGTGGGAGAGGACAACAAGGGTCAACCAGGGACTGGAAATAAGGCCCTATGAGGAGAGACTGAAAGAAAACAAGGTCCTATGAGGAGAGATTGAAAGAATTGGGCATGTTTAGTCTCAAGAAGAGAAGACTGAGGGGAAATTTGATCGCACTGTTCAAGTATTTGAAAGGCTGTCAGAAAGAGGAAGGACAGGATCTCTTCTCCACCATCCCAGAGTGCAGGACACAAAATAACAGGCTCAAGTTACAGGAAGTCAAATTCTAGCTAGATATAAGGAAAAACTTCATGCCTGTTAGAGCTGTACGGCAATGGACTCAATGACCAAGGAGACTGTGGGCTCTCCCACACTAGGGGCAATCAAGATGCAACTGGACAGCCACCTGAGAGCAATGGTTTAACTGGGAGTCCTGCACGGAGCAGGGGCTTGGACCTGATGGCCCTCTGGCTCCTTCCAATTCTACTATTCTGTGCTATTGTTTTAAGAAACAGGCTAGTTATAAACATTTAAAATAGACGGTCATTTACATTAGGACAACTCCTTTCAGGTATTGTCTGGTATCCAGCATTACTGCTGCCCAGAAATCTTTAAATGAAAGTCCTTCTGGAACACTGACACCTTTAACAAATGCTAGCTCTATGCACTGACTGGAAGTCCGTCTGGTTGAAAACAACATCCCTTGCAAATCTAACAGAATGATGGAAGTCACATGCAGTGCGTTGGCACAGCCTCCACTGATCTTCATACAAGAGTCAGAAACCACAAGTCAGCGAGAATGACAAGGAAGGCAGAACAACCTGTGACAAATGCTCTCAGGCTTGGCACTGTTTCTGACAGAACCACCATCTAATCTGGCAATCCTTGGAACAAGAAAACACCTCTAGATACATAGACCAGACACATTTGGCCTGAACTTGGAGGACAACACCAGATTGGATTTCTGGGAAATGAAAGAGAATCTGTCTGTCTGTGTATGACTGCTCTGGAGCATTGCGGGCGGGTGGTGTTCGCTTTGCTCCAAAAGACGCCTGAGCTACCGGGGAGTCATACCTCATGCCACACCAAATCAGCTTATTTCAAGCCAAGAGATATGAGCCACTCCTAAGAAGAAAGCAAACAAACCACGATGAGGAAATTAGTCATGGAAACATCTTGGCAGGTGAAGAATGAATGAGCCCCGTCACATGGGCCCTTCCTTTGCAACACCCCCAGAAAGGATGTTTGTGATAATAGTCAGGACATGATCCCAGTCATGACAAGTCAACAAACTGACTCCGCGGATCCATTGCATGTCCCTGAACTGTACCTTCCTTGTATGTTGGTGTTTGCTTGCTCTTCCACAGTATTTATGAGGCTTAGTGGAGGAGTGCCTGCCTGCACTGCGCAAAGTCCAAGGTTCAGTATTTGAGCAGCAACCTCTTCGAGTCATCAAGTCCCATAAATTACTGAATTTATAAGCATAAATGAAAACATAAGTTATTGGACTTACAAACATAATCTTCTTAAGCCTGCATGGCCAGGAGTCAAGGGTGAGGAGAAGACTGTATCTAACAACTTATAGGGACTCAACATCTGGGACAGTCTTAATTCAAGGCTGAATGTTGGATAATGGGCCTGGGAAAGAAGAGGGGCATCTACTGCTGCATCTGTTGTTCTTTTTAATTTCTTTTAAATTAAGGGGCTACGGCACTGGGAAGGGTTTCAATTACTTTTGCCCTCAGCTACTTCCTGATTTAAATTGTGACCCTCCACAAGCAGAGCCTTCCCAAGGCAGCTTAGAAGCTGCTTCAGACTATAAAACAAATGTTAGCATGCAAATAAAACAGGAACCGCTGGTGAGAGCCAGAGTGGTATAGAGGTAAAGAGCGCAGGACTGGGACTCAGGCGACCTGGGTTCTAGTCCCCATTTGGCCATGGGACCAGCTGGGTGACTCTGGGCCATTCACAGACTCTCAGCCCAATTTACCTCACAGGGCTGTTGTTGTGGGGATAAGATTGAGGGCAGCAGGAAGAGAATGATGTAAGCCACTTGAAGTCCTTTGGAAAAAGCAGGATATAAATGTAATAAATAAATAGCAGTTTAAAGCAGCCAAATACCCTGCTCACAGGGTATTTCAAACTTTCAAAACGTTTGAAACAAATATGTTTCTAAGGTTTACTCAAACACTAGCAAAAATAAGGCCATATCCCTTCGTTGGGGAGGGTAGTCCAAAGATATGGGGCCATTCCTAAAAAGGCTGCATATATAGTGCCACTAGCTGAAGGATCTTGATGAGAAGCCTGCAAGGTGAGTTTTAGAGGCTGATCTTGAGGCTCAGGCATTTGTGATGAGCCACTGAGGCCTTTGAATTGTGGTGCTGGAGGAGACTCCTGCGAGTCCCTTGGACTGCAAGAAAAACTGGTCAGTCCTAGAGGAGATCAACCCTGACTGCTCTTTAGAAGGCCAGATCCTGAAGATGAAACTCAAATACTTTGGCCACCCAATGAGAAGGAAGGACTCCCTGGAGAAGAGCCTAATGCTGGGAACAATAGATGGCAAAAGAAGGAGGGGATGGCAGAGAATGAGGTGGCTGGATGGAGTGCCTGAAGCTGTTGGTGTGTGCTTGAGTGGACTCCGGGGGCTGGTGGAGGACAGGAAGGCTTGGAGGAGTGTTGTCCATGAGGTTGCAATGGGTCAGACACGACTTTGCGACTAACAACAGCAACAACAGTTCTCCTGAGATCCTGGAGTACTGCTCCCTGTCAAAACAGGCAACAGGACACAGGAGTAGGGAGTCCATTAGCTGCCACTGTATAATGCAGCCACTGAACTTGTAAAGAAGGTCTCCTTAGTTGTCTCTTCCACCCATTGCGCTTAGATGCCTTCCTCCAAGGGTAACATATGGCCCTCCAAATGTTTTAACCTTCTACTCCCTCGCTATCAGCCATGCTCACTGGGACTGATGGACATTGTAGCAGTGCGTATGATGGCCACTGACTCTACCCAGTGGTGATGGTTGGGATGTCTGAATTTTTGTTCCATTTTTCTTGGGTGTGCTAAATTTTTGTGCCTAGTGATTTGCACTGGGGAAAATGGGCCTCTTCTGAAAACAACACCACATTCAGCACAAGAACAGTTGCACTCACAGATTCAAAGATATTTTCAGCAATGCAGGGGGAAGGCTAAAGGCACACACTTTATATGCAAAAGAAAGCAGGTTCAATCAAATCATTCCGTGAAACATTGAACAAGAGATAAAGGTCAACCAAATGGTGGCAATGATGCCAACGCTTGCAAGAGCAGGAAGAGAGGAGTGTTAGTTGTGGGAGACTCCCTGTTGTGTGGGAAGGAAACACACGCATGTCAGGAAGACCCGTGGACTTGTCAAGGGTGCTGTCTCCTTGGAAAATAGATTAAGGATTTAACTGAAAGGCTCATACAGGCCACTGACATATATCCCTTCCTTCTTATACGTGTCACATCAGACTTTGAAGCTTTAGGGAGGAAAATCAAGAACTTTGGGGCTTAGATAGTTTTCTCTTCAGTCCTTCCAGTCCTTGGAAGAGGAATTGGCAGGGAAAGAAAAATATTCCAGGTGAGTGTCTGGCTATGGAGATGGTGCCGACATAAGAGATTTGGATTCTGGGACCACAGGCTACATTTCCTGGGAAATGGACTGCTGGTAAGGGACGGGTTGCACCTTACAAGGGCTGGAAAGAGTGTTTTTGGCCACAGCGTGAAGAAGCTTTAAACTGAATCCTACAGGAGAGGGAGGGTGTGACAACAAAGTCTTCTGCAGCGAAACAGAGAGAGCAGCTCTAACATTGCGCAAAAATAGTCTTTCAAAAAATGTAGGAAGAACGTAGGGTTTATAGCACATGGTCTTTGATGTCTACATACTAATGCCTGGAGTATGGGAAACAGGAAGACAGGTTCTGGTGAGGCATCAGAAAAGATTTCCTGACTGTTCCGGCAATGTGACCATGGAACCCCTGACTAGGCAGGTTGTGGGCACTCCAGGACAGCCACCTGAGAGGGATGGTCTAACCCGGAGTCCTGCACTGAGCAGGGGCTTGGTCCCCATGACCCTCTGGCCCCTTCCAACTCTGTTATTCCATGATCCTATGTGCTCCAAATCAGTGCTGGTCTGTACCATAAACTTAAGTAGAAAGTAACTGAAGTGTAATTGCAATACACACAATCAGGATTCAAATCGCTTGAACGGAGAGATAATAAGGAGGGTGGGTGAACGGCTTTCTATCAGGGCATCTGAGTTTAAGAACATGGAAGGCACCCTGAAAAAGCAACACAAGTGGCATTTAACAAAAGAAGAAGAAATGTTCCTTCTGCACGCAGAACTGCCCTGGCTGCTAATGTAATTCTAGCACATGCAAGCCAAAGCGATCACTGGCTAGGAATTGTCAGGCGTAATATATAATACAAATATGTAAGTGCAGAGCTATTTGCAGGAACCCGTCCTTCTGCTAGAAAGGACTGGGACAAAGGGATTCTTTGAGATATATGTATTTCAAAATATCCGACAGAGTAACTGGAGTCGTGCTTGGGAGAGCTGAACCACAGATACCTTGCTATCACCATTCTCACGTTTACCCAGGTGAAGCAACTGCAGAGAGCTCTTTCTAGCCACTAATTGTGGCAGCCTGAATTTGGACTTCTTTTTAAGAAAATGGTACTTTAAAGTCCAACTCTTCCTTCCGATTGTTCTTTATCTTTAAACGAGACTTGAACAGGACAGCCTTTCAAACAGAGGACATCTTCCAAATAGCAGGAAAAGAGGATACCTGGCCACCCGACATGGGCATCTTTGCCCGAGTGATGTGCTTCCTTGTGGGTGTACCATGATCAGGAAAGAGAAGGCTATGTAACTTCTCTGCCTACCTTGCATCCTTTCTGTAGCTGAAAGAAGTTTCTAGGCCTCCAAATGGAAAGCTATCATAGAATCATAGAATAGTGGATTGGAAGGGTCCAAGAAGGCCATCGAGTCCAACCTCCTGCTGATGCAGGACACCATGTCACACCATCCCACTCAGGTGGCTGCCCAGTTTCCTTCTGAATACCTCTAGTGTGGGAGAGCCCTCCACTTCCCCAGAATGGGTCAGACATCCTTAGGTTTCATATTCTGTCCATCTTGCCATGGTTCCAAACAGGGCTAGCTTTGGGAGAACCCAGGGCCAAGGGCATGTCGTGGGCTCCTTTCCCAACACTGAGCCCTGGTGGGCATAGCTAGCTGTGGTGTCATTCTTGGAGTAGTGAGCAAGTGCTCAGGCCATCCACCCCTAAAATTTCTCAGCCTTCCTCAAGTGCCACTAGGTCATGGCCATGGTGGAGAGTCAAAATGGTGGCTGAGTCTGGGCCACTTTGTGCTAGACAGAAAAAATAAAAAGGCTGTCCAGGGCAGACATCAGCACTGGGCCTTGACAGCTGCCCAAGGATACCAGGTGTCGGTGCCAGCTCTGAATCTGGGCAAAGGATCTGTTATTGGAGCCTAACAAATTATTAACTGGTTTATATCCACCGTGAAGTGCACAGAGAGCAAGGAAACAACAAGCAGTGTTAGAAGCTGCAACTTCCTTTGCTTACGGGGGTCTTTGCCTATTCCTAGGCACCTCTTCTTGGCATATCATTACCTCTAGTTTGATTTGGATCAGGTCTGTTGAGCAGGCCAGGAAAATCTAACTTCCCACAGCACTGCAGGGAGGTGTGATCCTGAAACTCCCTGGATCTGCTTCGGGATGCAGGAGGAAAACATGCAGGCTTAAAAAAAATTGAGATGCTATAGTTCTGGATCACTGTATATGGAGAGGGTAAGGTTTATTTGTTCATTGTATGTACAGTTTGTCTTTTTTCCTTCATGGAACCTAAGGTAGCTTTCAATATCTGCAACAACTTAAGCTGGATGTTCTAGTATAACACATACTTTGGCCCCAGATAGGAAGTTTGAATACATCCCTCCCACATTATCTGTTCTGTTTGCTATCTTACCCTCCTTGTATGCCGAAACACCCTATTTCTACCTCGTCACCATTGCTTATAACCTTGACACTCCCCCCTCTTCCTGTTGTGCCCCTCGTGGTCAACATTCAAACTGCAAGCCTCTTGGGGCAGGGACTTCCCATCCTCCCTGGCCTTTTCTTGTTGTTTATATCGCTTTGGAAAGTACGAAGTCCTTCACTGGTGCTCTAGCAACAACATAAAAGCTTCCACTCTTATACCGCTTGTCAAGTAGCAAGTACACTTTGGTGGTTCCTCAAAGAGACATAAAATGACTGGAGAAAGAGAGAGTCATTTCATGATGTAGCCCCTGCTTTGTACTCTGGAGGCCCTAAACTCTAATTAAGGGCTTTTCTAATTAAAGATGCAAACATATGCATGTTTAGACAGGGGAAAAAACTCCTTCAACTCTATGTTTTCCCCACATTTTTTGTGTCTTAACCCACATAGGTTGGCACTTGAAAAGGGTCAGAAGGCAAGGGATAGGGAAGCCCTGTCGGTGGCTGTGAAGAACTCCTGCTAGGTGGAACAGGGATCATGTAAAATGGCGCAGCCTGATCAGAGTTGCCAAGGAGCTCAGATTTTCAGAAACTCTCTCATCAGCAACTCCAGCAAAGGATAATGGCACAATTCCTACTGGAATTAGTTGGACTAAGAGGAGGGAGTTCTTGGTGTAACTGCTGGCATATATTCCTGTCAAGCCAAGGGAACCCTGGACAGAAGCAAAGCTCTTTTAAATGGAGCCAGAGCTCCCAGGAAAATAATGGCACCTTCCTGAACACACAGAAGGTGTGTAAAAGTGAGAGGACCCTCAAAGGAGCCAGGTCAAAAAGCTCACACTCTGCTTTAAGGAGCTTTCTCTAAAGAGGGAGAGCAATGAGCCACTCCTTTTCTTTGAGCAAAGATCACTCTTGGCTTTGATGTCTCTTGACGGTTTGCCTTTTAACAGCCGTCAGGACAAACCAAAGTGAAATATAAAGCTTACCTGGACATTGCCCATGCAATCATGACTAAACAAATTTAAGTACACAAATTAATTTAACAGAAGTGCATGCAGAGCCACCCTGCAGATTCTTCTCAAACTACCACAAAGACCATTATTATTATTATTATTATTATTGCTGTTAAACACCAGTGCTGAGAAGTTCCTATAGTGGACCTCTTGAAATCAATGAGAATTTAGTCAGGACTAACTTAAGTCCCACTGATTTCAACTTCTCCTAAGCATGACTAAGTCTGGATCCACCCTGCTCTATTGGACGTTGACCTGATCCATCAAAGCAATTTCCACAAAGCGGTCTCTCCACCAGTCAGCAAACCCTTGGACTCAGTTCCAGTTGCCACAGAAGATGGCGCCCCTGCTGTCTTTAAAAGCTGTGGAGCCCGCAGGGCAAGCTAAAGTCCTCCCTTTTGCACAGCTATTAGTGGCAGAGATGCCTTGTCTAGGAAAACAGAAAATGAATGAGTGCATGAATTGCAGGAAAAAGGGACACTGATCTGGAGCAGTGTTGCATTTGATGCTGAATATGCGTGGATGCTAATTCACACAGAATTGATTTCAAAAGAAAACCAGTACATCCCAGCATAGCATAGATGGCCGTGTGCTGGTGACCTGGGTGCTTTGCTCTGTCTCTGGACCAGCAGCTCTGGATGGGGCAGTGTCATGGTCCAGCTCTTTGTTCAGATGGTCCTTTATCTTTAACATGGATAAAGACAAACGGTAGCAGGCAGCACTTTGAATAAAAGAAGGCTTCAAAAGAGAGGACTGCCCTCTGACAGCCCCTCAAACAGAGGAAGGTCCTCAGTAAAGAGAGCACATGGCCACCCTCCCCTGTCCTTTCTCCCATCTGACCACCTGCTGCCAGCACGGCAGCTTCCATCGATTGCGAGCCCATCCTATGCACACACTCAGAAGAGAGTCCAGGTGAGTTCAGAGGCATTTGCTCCCACACACGAATGCAGCCACCACTAATGAAATTAAGCAGCGTATCGGAGCACAGCAAGCAGAGTCAACAAATGTGCTTTATTTAGGCTTATCGAGGAATTTGGGTGTCCTGGTTCCAGCGTTGGCAATTGCTTTAGCACTGAATTTGACACTGCACGCATTTGGTTTTTATCAACATGTACCGTTTCCTGGGCAACAGCATGGAGAGAGAAAACCAGGAATATGGGAATGCCCGGCCTGAGGCTGTCTCCTGGCCTCTTCCCTGCAGGCCTGTACTGCTCCAACTGGAATTTGTTCCCGCAGTTTATAGACACAGTGTTCTCCCCGGCGGCTCTTGCAGGGCTCGATTTGGGAGGTGCATGGGCAGCGTGACGACAATAGCTGTCCAGCTTGCTGCCATTAAACAAGGGCTTGTTTATGTCTTGCCTAGAAGGATACATAACACGGAGAGGAGCACAGGGGTGGGGCTGTTCCCACAGCTTTCTGAGAAAGGGTGTGCTCATGTGTCCCCAAAGAAGAGAGGCGCAAAACAAAAACAACTCGGCACACGTGGCTGCCGAGATCGACCGGGAGGAACCGAGCAGACAAAGTGGGCAAACAGCCGCAGAAGCAAGAGCCAAGAACAGAAATAAGACCTATGCCAGGCGGGGGCTGCGTGTGGAAAGATGCACAGGACTGTTTGCTCTGACAGGGAGGAAGTAGCCATGTTTTGAGTGCAATCCTATGCATGTTTAGCTGGGAAGAAGGCCTCCCAGCTCAATGCAGGGTTGGGCCCTTAGACGATTGCTCTCTCCTTTCCAATATTCTCTGCTTCAAATGCCAGTGTACCGACTTCATGCTTATCAGATCTACCTCACTGTTGTTCTTTTTACTAGAACCCCAAAGTCCGCCAACCAGATGGTGGTGCAAAAGATGCACTACCGCACTCCTAATGAAAGAGCAGAGTGCCTCTGAGCACATCCTGAGCCTAGGAGTGCATTTTCTGGGCCAGAACTGAACTGAGCTCAGAGTCCTTTCACCCCAAAGTCCTCTCCTCAAGCTCTCTTCATGCCAGCAGTCTGGGAAAAAGAACGTTTGCCACTGCTGCTGCTTTTAAATAATGGGAGTGTGAAATTCTTGCTGATTGACTGAAAATCACCCAGAGCTCTACCAGTAGGTCCTGATGTATCTTCTGCCTGCCCCAGTCTACTGTCTCCATGGGATGCATTGCCAACTTTATACAGAGAGGTATATCTCTGTATACCTCCTCCTCCTCCTCTTCCTCTTCCTCCTCATCTAAAGAACCCATAAACAGCAGTGAGGGGGAAGGATAAGCACAAGATTGCTGCTTCATACAGAAAAGGTCCCAGAGGGCTGCAAGTTGCCTACCCCATCTTTAACTGGCTAAGCCATGTATTAAACCATGAATGAATTCAGCTACTGAGCTCCGTCACTTCCCTAAATGCAGAGTGCCAGTACTAATATTTGGTGAACTGTCTCACTGGCAGGGGTAGAACCAGGAAACCCATGGCTCTGGATATTAACGGGCTTGGCAAGAGCACAGCTTTTAGTCATCCAAAGGCTGCTCCCTATGTTGCAGAAACAATGTGCAATCCACGTGTTTCATTCACGTACAAGTGTGTGTGCTTTACCACATGTAGGAAATGATGTGCAACCCGTATGTGTGGATTGCATGTGTGTGTCTGATACTATGGGATATTTCACACACAAATGCACATATATGTAACTGACTGCCGTAGAATTATAATCTTCCGAGCTTCTATGCAATTAAATGGAATCAGTTTGCCCATTCAAACAGCAATAATCAGAGACTAGTTCGCTCATTCACGTGGTTATGCTATGATGATTTCCATGTGTGGATGCGTTGACCCAGAGCACAAATGTGTCACCTCCAATGCAAGGTGTCTAGGGGGAAGTTCAACAATGTAGCTGCTGTAGGCAAGGCAGCACAAGACATAGATGTCCTTGCATATGTGAAGCAGTCCTTTGTCGTTTCCCCATGAACAGTAAACAAGATTAATAGCAATGCGGTTTGCTTCCTGCTCACCTCCTGAGCAATCTCCTTTGTTGGTGACACTGTATGCACAAAAATCACTTTGGGATATGGTGCCATTCAGAGAGACAGCGTGGAGTAGTGGTTAGAAAGCTGGACTGGAGATGGGAGAGGCAGGTTCTGGTTCCCACTCAGCCATGAAGCTCACTATGTAACTTTGGGTCAGCCACTCCCTCTGAGCCCAACCTACCTCTAGCATTTGTGTTGTCAGAATAAAATGGAGCTAAGCAAGCTGCCTTGGCTTCCTCACAGGGGAAAAAAGGTGTGATATAAATGCAATGTAACAGCAACAACAAGATCTCCTCCTGTGTGGATGCACCCACAAAAAGAAGGAGCTGTCAGCTATATCTTGCCAGCGTATGTACAGGGAATTAGTTGACATGAGTTACGTGCTATTGCTGGGTAGAAAAATTACAACTCTACAAAGCAGTGTCATCTCTGATCATATGTAAAGAATATTATTTAAAGGGTGTGCTGTCAAGATCTATACCACTCTCCACCAGAGTCTCAATCTGTGTCATCCTTTCTAAAAACCCAGTGTGATTGCTAGTATGAATGGTATAAAGTCTAGCTGGGGAGAGGCCTGAAGGGTTTCCTGCCAGTCTAAGATGGGCTAGACCAGGGGTTGGCAACCTTTAACACTCAAAGAGCCATTTGGACCCATTTCCCACACAAAAGAAAACACTGGGAGCTGCAAAACCCTTTTGACATCTAAAATGAAGGTAACAATGCATGTATCGTTTTTTTTACCTTAATGCTATGTATATTTTAATTATGATTTAGCTGCAGCTCTTGTTCAGTCATTAAAAACTGTTATTTTTAATCTTACATTATAAACTAGTAGGACTCCTTTCATATATTTTGAATAGAAGAACAGCTTCCTGCAGAGTCAAAGTCAGTGCTAAAGGGCTGCATGCATTAAACAGCAAACTCCGTAAGTTCGTCAGCAGAAAAGCAAATGAATCTGCCCATGTATCATTAAATGTTTGGTTTTCTTCAGAAACTTTTCTTCGATTTATCCATGGTTGGCCTACGGTGGGGGGGCGGGGGGGGGCTCAGTAAATCAGGTGCGAGGCAGGTCCTCTGCGGCTGTGCCAGAGATATAGGTGTGTTTAGTGACTGATTAGCAGATAAACAGTCAAGTGCTGTGAATTGTGACAGGTCCCAAGTGCAGCTTTTAACATTCAGATGAAGGAGATTACATTGGGTCAAAAAGAATCTTTTCAGCAGGTGGTATAACATGACAGCCTGCAGGAAGCTTGTTTAGCGGAGGAATGTAGCGATTTACATAACTAGCTGATTTACTTAACTAGCTAGCGCTGCGTGCCGGTTCCTGAGTGGAGCTTCCGAGTAGATTGGCGGCTGTGCCGGCGCATGTTTTGAGCCACGGAGCCGCAGCAGAGGGGTTCAAGAGCCATGTGCGGCTCTGGAGCCGCGGATTGCCGACCCCTGGGCTAGACAGAGCCTGAGTATCCAAGAGAGATGAAGTGACGTTGTGGTTGGAATGCCGGACTTGGACTCTGGAGATCTTGGTTCTAATCCCCGCTCATTCATGGATCTTACTGAGTGGCTTTGGGTCAGTCACAGACTCTCAACCTGCCCGACCTCACTGGGGTATTGTGAAGATAAAAGGGTGCGGAAGAGGAGGATTTTGCAAGTCTCACTGGGGTTCTTGCAGGAAAAATAGTGGGGTATAAATATAACAAACAAATAAAGCATGTTTGACTGTGTATAAGACAACTTTGGACATGCAAATTACAGCTGCAATTCCTTTATGAATCAAGTTTGCTTGGTGAGGTATTGAATGCTTGCAGCACTGCAAGATAAATGGGAATGGCCCCCCTCCCCGCATCTGAAACGCACTGCCTGGACTGAATGTGAAGAATGCTAAAGCCATCTGGAGGAGGGCTGAAAAGGGCTAGGAGGGATGGTGGTGAGAACAGTAGTATCCTATTCATTTGTTTTGCCTGTTCCCAAGCCCAACAGAACTATTTTGTCTTTGGGAATAACAGTTCTTGGAAATACAGGTCATAAGGGACGGCCTTTCGCCCACAATGTAAGGCCAACACCTGTCTTTCCACCCTGAGGCAAATCACAATCTTCCTTTCTTTGCAACCCAAGAGCCATCAACGTATTTTCTCCATCATAAAGAGGAAGCTGGGCTTGACCGGGCTCCCGATCAGACGTTGCCCAGCTAATGGAGGACTGTGCAGCGCCAAGCAGCATGAGGCGTTTCCGTGCAAGTGAGCCACTGGTCTGCATAGAGGGGTCATCACACAGATGCCGTCGCCTCGTGGCCAGGGGGGCTTGGCTCACTGGCAGAGAGGCTGCTTTGCATGGTCCCAAACAACCTCGGGAGAAATCTTGCTGGAATCCCTGGAGAGCCACGGCTGCCAGTCCGTGCTGACGCTTCTGGGCTAGACAGACCAGAGGTCTGACTTCAAATGAGGCAGCTTCCAATGTTCTGCTCTTTCACTGGCAGCTCATTCCATGCAGTCCAACCAGCAACGAACCTGGGCATCCTTTTCTGCTTTCTGGCTGTAACATTTTTGCCTGTTTATCCAGTATCTTGGGGAGCCAAGGCGAGATGTACGTCGCATGTGCTTTGCAAAGCTGTGAGCCGAGAAATTCCTAGAAAGGCAATGGGGCTGCCCTGCCAATATCTGTGCACACACCAAGCCTTCTTGTTGTTGAGGAACTGCCCCGTCCTCCCCTGCTCAGCAAATGAGAAACATGCCGCACGGTGTCCATACTTCCCCGCATACTTTCAAGTCACTGCTTGTGATTCTCAGAATCTGGGTGAGGATGTTGATAACAACAACAGCAACAACAATAATCCGTTCAGGTCATAGAAGCGCAATGCTGTTGGCAGAAAGACTGCTTGGCTTTTGGCTGAGCTGTGGGTGCCTCTGAGTGAAACATTAGCCTCTCAATTCCTTTCTGTGAGACGCAGGGGGCTGGCCTTTCTGCTGCATCCCAGGTCTGCAGAGGAGCGATCAGAGCTTGGACGAAATTTTAGATAGAAAGTGCCTGCACATGGGAAGTTGTGGGCAGCCCACATGCAGACCTGCAACACATGTAGGGCAACTTCAAAGAATCATAGAGCAGTATTGCTGGAAGAGGCCGGGGGCCCATCGGGTCCAAGCCCCTGCTCAGTGCAGGCCTCCAAGCTGACCGCCCCCCTCAGGTGGCTGCCCAGCTGCATCCTGAATGCCTCCAGTGTGGGAGAGCCCACAACCTCCCTAGGTCATGGGTTCCCTTGCTGCTGTAACAGTCAGGAAAGTTTTCCTGATGTTCACCTGAAACCTGTCTTCCCGTAATTTGAGTCTGTTATTCTGTGTCCTGCACTCTGGGATGATCAAGAAGAGGTCCTGTACGTCCTCTTTGTAACAACCTGTCAAGTACAAGGTAGTTGCAGAGCGGTATCACACCTCCCCTCAGGCTTCTTTTCTCAAGGCTAAAAATGCCCAGTTTCCAGTCCCCGGATCATCCTTGTTGCCCTCCTCTGAGCCCTTTCCAGCTTGTCTGCATCTTTCTTGAACTGTGGTGCCCAGAACGGGACACAGTCCTCCAGGTGAGGTGTAACTAGTGCTGAGTGTAGGGGAACTAGTACATCAAGGGTTTGCAAGTGAAATGCCTTTTAATGCAGCCTAAAATAACATTTGCCCTTTTTGCATTCACATCATATTGTTGACTCATATTCAGCTTGTGATCTTCAACACTTCCAAGATCCTTCTCACTTGCAGTTTTGTTGAGCCAAGTATTCCCCATCTTGTAAGGAGGCATGTGGTTTCTTTTTCATAGGTGGAGGACTTGGTAGTAGTCCCAAATGAATTTCATTCTGTTGTTTTCAACCTAGCACTCCAGCCTATCAAGATATTCTGTCTTCTTTCTGTCTTCCAGAGTATTAGCTACCCCACCCAATTTTGTGTCAACTGCAAATTTGATAATCATTCCTTGCAGTTCCTCATCCAGAAATTATTAATAAAAATTTAGAAGTGCATTGTACCAGGACAGGACCCTGAAGTACCCCATTTGTTACCTCCCCCCAGTTTGAGAAGATTCCATCGATGAACACCCTGAGAGTCCAATGCTGTAGCCACCTGGAGATCAAGTAACAGTTGTTGCATCTTAACCAGTTTGGGTTAGTTTCCTAATCAGGATATCATGGGGCACTTTGTAAAAAGCATCGCTGAAGTCAAGATAGTTTGCGTCTACAGCATTCCCATAGTTCATCAGGGTGGTTATGCAGTCAAAAGTTGAAATCAGATTCGTCTGACAGGATTTGTTCTTGAGGAATTCATGTTGGCTTCTAGAAATCCCTGCATTGCTTTCAAGGTGTTTGCAGACTAACTGCTATACATGCTGCTTCGGAATGCAGCAATCTTGCTCCCGTTTTCTATGTGGAATAATTTTTTCAGTTGGGAATCCTATGAGATTCCAATAACACTGGTTTAATGGGACTCCTTTGTTATCAATAAGTCCTTGGCACTATAATATAGCATCTGAAGCAGCTAGCACCAGAAAAATGCAACAAACCATAATTAAAAATGAGATAACACTGAAACAGTATATGAGAAAATTAAAATGCCAGACAGCCTCAAACCCCAAGGCCAAAATAAAACCTGCCTAACAAGGTGGTCTTCCACAGAAGGCTGAAAAGAGAGAAAGCCAGGCAAATCTCACACAGGAGACAGGTTCTCAGCTGCGGTGCAACCACAGAGAAGACCATGACTGGCACACATCAGAGCGCAACGTTCTCCAGTCATAGATTTGGGCAGGAAGGGAAGTGGTAGCCCATTAGATTCAAACCAGCAGTATGAATTGTACCTGGCAACTAGTGTAGATTATTTAAAATTGGCATAACATGCTCATACTGCCATGTTCCCAGGAGCACCTGAGCTCCTGCATTCTGAACCAATGTTTCCCAAGACTCACTGGGGGCAAGCGACAGTGTTCCAGTCTTGGGGGCACCATGGTGCATTCCCCAGTGGTTAGGCATGACCTCCCCAGAAAGGAGCATCCGAAGACACCGCCCCCCCCCCCTGCAAGCTGGGGGGTGGCTCCCTGCCCATTGCTCCTGTCTAGGCTCTGAGAAACAAGGTCAGGACTAGGGAGACCCTTCTTCAAGGAAAATGGTAGCCCACCTGGAATAGCCGGAAACCCCACATCAGGACAACTCATGTTCCACCAGGAGCACTTTGATCTTATCTGTATAAAACTCTTCTAGAGCTCACTTCTCCAACCTGAGCTTTCAAAAGTGATTGGACTACAACTCTCAGTCTTCCTGGGAACTGGCCATGTTGGATGGGAATTAAGATTGAAAACACCTGGTTGGGCAAGCTTGATCTAGGTCAGTGATGGTGAACCTTTTAGAGACCAAGTGCCCAGACAGTAACCCAAAACCTACTTATATATCACAAAGTGCCAACACTGTAATAAAACTTGAAACTAAGGTTTTAGTTTAGAAAAAACACCTCACAGCCAGTCCAAGCAAATATCTGTCTGTCTGTCTATCTATCCATCCATCCATCCTTGGCAACACACTGACTGGCCATGCAAAAGCTTGGGCAAGTTGGGCTAATGAGTCGCAGTTCATGATGTCATCGCTTGGTGCCACTACTCCTTTCCCAGCATGCGCATGGCCCTTATGTGCACTGTTATCCAATGCTCGGCTGCTGGGGTGAAGCTGGAGTGACTTGGCTTGCATGCTGACAGAGAGGGCTCTGCATGCCTGCTGTGGCACGTGTGCCATAAGTTTGTGAACACTGGCCTAACCCTACCCTGCTGCACTCCCATAACCCTAATATGGGGTAAAGTTCCATTGAAAATAGGACAATTTGAAAAATATTTCCTTGAGGTGCTTTTTCTGCACAGCTCATCATTTCTGCCCATTCTAAATACATTCCAATCATCAAAATCATGCCAGGACACCTCATTTTCCTAACCCTACCCTGGTGCACACCCCTAACCCTAATACAGGGCTAAAGTTCCATTGAAAAGAGGGCAATTTTGAAAAAGCCCTCCTTGAGCAGCTTTTTCTGCACTGCTCATCACTTCTGCCCATTCCAAACACATTCCAATCATCAAAATTATACCAGGACACCTCATTTTTCCAACTGTAACCCAGTGATTGTGTACCTTTTAGGGACTGAGTGCCCAAACTGCAACCCAAAACCCACTTATTTATCACAATTTGCCAACACTGCAATAAACCCTGAAAACTAAGGTTTTAGTTTAGAAAAAACACCTAACAGCCAGTCCAAGCAATTATATGTACATCCTTGGCATTGCACTGTCTGGCCATGCAAAAGCTCGGACGAGTCACAGCTAATGAGTCACGGCTTGTGACGTCATCGCCTGGCACCACTGCTCCTTTCCAAGCATGCACATGGCCGCTATGTGTGCTGTTATCCGATGCTCGGCTGCTGGGGCGATGCTGGGGCGACTTGGTTTGCCTGCTGACACAGAGGACTCTGCACGCCCACTGCAGCACGCATGCCAGAGGTTCCCCACCACTGATCTTGGCTAACCAAAATAGAACCATAAGGAGGTGCCACATACTGAGTCATCCCACTGGCGGATTTAGTGAGGCATGGGCTACATCAGGTATGGGGAAAAGGAGATCTCCAGATATTATGGAATTTAACTCTCGGTGTCCCTGACCACTGGGCTTACGCAGGGGCTTATGGGAACTGTATTCCAGACCAGCTGGAGGTCTGCCTCCTGGCCTGCATTCGCTGCTTGGCACCTGCTTGGCAGGGTTTTGGGCCAGAGCTGCCAGGGACTGAAGGCGGAGTCTTTCACATGCAAAGCACACGCAGAGCATCCTGGGCTGTGGCTCTTTCCGAAGCAGGCTGTCACGAATGAGAGCCGAACCTGTGCCTTCAGAGAGCAGGAATTCAGTGCACCTCCCTGAGTCCAGCACTTTGGTCATCGTGACACTGCAGTGTTGAGATGGAGAATCCTGCTGGCCTGGAGTACCATGATCTTGTGGGTGTCATCAGGCCCAGCCTGATCGTTAGGCAAAGCTGGGAGTCGATGGGGGAAGATCTCAAATTTGCACATGCATAAGATATACATACATATAATAAAACCCCAGGGGCCGCAAGAGGCACAACACATCAGATGTCTCTTCTATCTGGCCATCTGTCATTCTGGGCAGTACAGAGAAACACATGCCATGCATCCCGGCCGAGGGCTCCTCCTGCTCACCATCCACAGCCCCTTTGTTTTCCTCCTTAATACTTTTTGTCTGTTTTGTTTGGTGGAAGAAAGGAAAAAAAGGAGAAGTGCAGGGTAAAGCCATCCTGAGGCTTGTGCAAAGGACGGGGTAGAAATGTTTAAATTAAAATTAAACAATTAATCCAAGAAGAGAGGTTTACCAGTGGAACATGATGTTGTTTGGACCCTCTGCCCAATTCCGTGAATGAGACAGAGTATCCATGCAAGAAGAGCCTTGAATCTTGCTTTTGACAAGCTTTTATTCTTCACTTGACATTCTTCACTCATGGTTGTTTACGGGTGTTTTGGATGAAGTCATCACCATCCAATTTCACTACTGTTTTTTCAAAGTAATGTTTCTGGGAGTTTTTGGAGCAAGGAAAATCCAGCACTTTTTGCCAAAGCAAAAGAAAGCGCAAGTCTTCAGCAGTGTGCTTGCTTTACTCGTCTATACCACAGTGCTTCCAAGAGGCTGGGTAGTGGATATTATGGAAAGGAAAGCTTTAATGGAAGGATCCAGTCTTAATTCTGCAATAAAAGCAGAAGGAGCAACAGCAGGTTACACAAGGTCGTCCAGAACCCTTCATTTTGCAGAGTCCTTCATATCCCACACCATCATGCTAGGCCAAAGCTGTGGGACGATAACGGAGAGACAGTGAATGGAATCTTCAATGCACATGCCTTAAAGTTATGCCAGTGATGTACCAAATTTGCATGAAGCATGTGTACAGTTGCCCATGGCTATTTAGATAAGGTGGCAACCCAAGAAACGCCACGGGTTCCTCAGGTTGGGCAGCTTCTAGCTCTTTAGAACTGTTGACCCACAGCTTCCATCAGCCCTATCAAACATAGCCAGTGGGGAAGGATGCAGGACGTGGGAGACAAGAATCTTCTGAGGGCCACGTATTATCCATCCTTGCTTTAAGCACACTGCTCAAGTGGGGCCCAAGGCCGCAGCGGCAGTGGCTCTCCCTTCCTGTTTTGCTCCAGGTTCAGCCATTGCCCACCTGCGCTGGTCTCCTGCGCAACACAAAGTCCTGCCTGCTGCAAAAGGGGGAGAACAGCAGGGCGGGTGGGAGATGCTTTCAGAGGGAAATGGAAAAGGCGGAAGGAATCCCAGGGTTGCGATGTGGCAGCCCTGAAGCTGCTTCCCAAGCACACTTGCCTGGGAGCAAGCGCCACGGAATACAAAGGAACAAGGACTGGGCATGGCTGTGCCACCTGGCAGTAGGGTCTTTCCAGGTGCTGAGCGTGTGTTGGCATGACCGCAGCGCTACACAAAACCCGAAAGAGCTGTGCTATTTTTAACCCACGGAATCTCCATGAGCAGCACTCACAGACCCTGCGCACATCTTTCGGAAACCAACACCTTCCTAATTTCTGCAACTGTTATAATACCTTCACGTCAATGTTGTAGGTTTTCTGGAGGCCAGAAAGAACCGCGTTGCATGTGGCCTATTTCTAGATAGTTGCTAGGATTGCAATCGGTGCTGCTAGGAAAATGTGTTTGCTTAACACAGTGTAAATAAAGTAGACACTGTCCAGGACAATATTTCATAGCAATACATTCTTGCATATATGAAAATAGATGGGGGCAAAGAGCAACTGTGGAAGTGTTCCTGCCAGGAACTCTTTCGAGGTTGGAGGCCAGGTCTCCAACACACCTCAGAAATACACAGGGCTGTGTTATTTTGACATATGCAATATAATTCTACAGCTTAAATAATAAGCTGATAATTCTGCGTCTCAGGGGACTCTTAAAATATACACTGAGCTGGATCTAGTACTGCTAGCCATGCTTTTGCCCCATTGATTTCAGTGAGACAACTTAGCTGGGACTAACTTAAGTTTCACAGGTCTCACTGGGACTAAATAAAGGCATGTCTGAGCTCGAATCCAACCCACTGGTGCTGAGCTTAACACGAATGAAGGTTCTAGGATTGCCCATATTGTTCTGGGCAGTGCTTAAATCTCAAAGCCCTGACTGGAGGATGCACTTGTGTGATGGGTTGGGGGCCAAAGCGGAAGAGACCCAGCTGCCTTGCCTCTCCCAACAGCCCTCCTGGCTACTGATTTTACAGCTGGGCTGCAGAGCCAGGAACTGTGCCAGCTGGGAATGATGGAGTCGCGGTCCAACACACCACAGGGACTAGAACAATTCCTTGGTGCTGCCTGCATCCTCGTTCTAGTCCTTGAGGTGAGCCTCTTGGCATTGACCTGGACCATCCCTGTCCCCAGCCTGACCTTGCTAGAGAGCAGTCCTAGTGCGCCGTCCAGTTCCTGCCCCCGGGCCTGCTGGGAGATGCCCTTTTGCTCCCCACACGCAGAACCACCCAAAGCTTGTCTGTTGCTAACAACTCCCAGCACCTCTTGGGGTTTGCTCTGTGTTAAGGAAGCAGGGCTGTAAAAATAAGAGTTCCTGTTCGTTGCATCCAAATCCAAAAGGAAGGAAATATGGTTAAATATGTGCCAGGGTTGCTTTTTTAATAGGCATTTCACATGCTTGTGAAATAGAGTGCCTTCTTTAAAAGCATCATTAATTACAGTTATGTGACACTCTTCACTTTGAAGAAACAGTGTGGAAGTTCAGGAAATGCAGTTTCTATCTTTACGCAGTTTTGGGTGCGGGGGGAGAACTCCCATGGCCTCCCTCACTTGATGGACTGCATCCAACACGCAGGCCAGTGGCTGGCGACCCTCCCGGGTATAAATGCTTCTTGCTAGAATGGCACTCTGAGTCACAGGTTGAATTGTCTGTGAAAGGGGCAGCTGTCACCCCTTTGGCTGTAAAAGTTGCAGGTCTCCAGGAGTGTTTTCCCGTCACAACATTCCCACGTTCTGCTCCATTTTACCTCTTGTTTATTGTTTCTGTATCGATGTGGTCGTTTTAAAATGGGTTTTGATAGTTTTTGTAGCTGAAACAATTTGTCATTGCTTTAGTAGTGTACCGAAATGGGAAGTTTAATCTTTATGTATCACAACTGTTTGGAATTTTTTTAACATTAAGCTGTTTGTAAGTATTAAAAATAAAAATAAATAAATAGTTCTGCCTGCACACGGCAGTGAAAAGCATAGCAGCCTTAGCGGGAATAGCTGGCAATCCTGCTAGGATGCATTAAACATTCATAAGGAATACACGCAATTTCCTTTTTAATGCCTCTTAGTGGAGGTTATTAACTCAACAGTTTGTGCCTCTCCAAGGAAGAGCTGCAGCCGATAAGGGTGACCGTCTCCTCTACAGATGCCAATTTGGGTCCTAATTACAGATTGAGCCGAGCAATAGCAGGTTTTCCTAGGGCATGTTCCAAACACCCTTAAATTAAGCCCTGCCCTTTCCTTATTACCAGAGCTGTTGCAGCTTCAAAAAGCGATGCTGGGAAACCTCTTCTGCAGCTGGGCACTACGTGATTCTGCCTGACTGCAACAGAACAATGGCTTGCAGCCATTTGCAGTCCCTGAACGGTCAAGATAAGCATGGCCTGTGACTGTGGGACATACAACATCATCAGGCATCCATCCTTATGTTTTTGGCATTTGCAGCGGTATTGCTGAGAATGTAATGTAGCCATTCCCAACTTGCCAACCTCCCCAGATGGGAATTATGGGAGCTGCAGCGTTGCGCATCAGGAGGGCATCAGGTTGGGGAACATTGCTTGCAAATGCTCTCAGACTGAGTGTACTGAGAGCTACCGCTAAGCAAGACACGGAGAATGGGAAGTGAAGAGAGATGGGCAGCAGACACTCGTTTATGTTATGCTGAGCAGGGAAGTCCAACTTGTGTTTTCCCAGGAGCATCTTTGTTCTCAGACTGTGGTCTGGGAATGGCAAGTATTTGGTCACCCAAAACAACCCCCAATGGATGCCAGGTTCTTTAAAAGTTTTTAAAAGTATATTTGCAATATTTCTCAGCTACTTTCCATTAAAGAATATCCAACACAGCTTACAGAAGTGAAAAGCAACTAACTTTGGTGGGCAACTCATGTTCCTCCAAGTGTTTTGACCTATTACTCCCATTGATCCCTAACCAGCATCTGGTAGGTCACAAATTACCCAGCCTTGATCCACAATAGCAGCAGGTGGAAGAACAGATAATTAAGACCTTTCAAACTAAAAAGAAAGACCAACAAACATTTACAACATCAAAATCAGAAATGCAGCAACAAGGCATGACATGAGCGGAGCTGGCTGGAGCCAGGGGTCAGACTAGATGGCCTAAGAGACCCCTTCTGACTCACTCAGTTTCTATGTCTCTGTGACTCAACCACAACAGAAGCTGTACAGAAGCTAGTCCAGTGTGGTGTTCTGGTTGGAGTGCTGGACTGGGAACTTGGAGATCTGGGTTGTACTCATCCATGAAGCTCAGTGTCTGACTTTGGGGGAGTCACTTGCTCTCAGACCAATCTACTTCACAAGTTTTGCTGTGAGGATAAAGTGGAGAGGAGGAGAACCCTGTAATCCCCCTTGGATTCATTGCAAGAGGAGAAAGGTGGGATATACATGTTATATACTGTAATAAAAAAAGTATGGAATAGAGGTGAGACTGTGGAACAGGGTGTTGTGAGAGCTGGGTTTTAGTCCTCAGTTGGTTATGAAGATCACTGGCTTACTTTGGACCAGTCAGTGGCTCTAAGCCTAACGTGAAAGATGAGGGAGAACACGTCTCAAGATGTCGAAAAGGATCCATGGTCCCTCACTACCTGGTTTAAATTTTATTTTCTTCATTTCCATGCCACCCAACAGTTGAAGCTCTTTGGGCAGTTTATATAAATTACAAGATAATATAATATAGTATCAACTCTTAAATATTCACCATTTAAATCCCTTTAATCAGCAAAAGCACTCATGGTGAGCTACAGGACTGATAAAAACACCTGACATAAATGCTCCGTCAGATGCTATGAAACACCTGAGAACACAGGACAGATGTGTGTGAACACACTTTCCTGATTGTAAAGGCCAGTTCCCATAACTGGCTATGCTAGCTGAAGTCATTGGGGATTGCAGACCAGAACATCTTTGTGATGCGGAGTCCAAGTTAAGGAAGACTGGTATACAAGTATGAACCACCCAGATTGCTTAGGTTGGGGGATGGCATAGAAATGAAGATGATGATGATGATGTATAGCGAAATAACAGCATGTGTTTCCTCCAAGTTAGTTGATTTTATTTGCGTGTGAACACATGAGTTGCTTTGCAAAGAGTTCAAAAGTGTTTTACATTCTGGGTTTGCAAGCTGATCTAGATTGGAAGATTCCAATCTTGAAATGAGGAGTGGGATGGTGTGATTTGGGGTCCTGCAACAGCCAGGAGGTGGACCTGATGGCCTTCATGACCCCTTCCAGTTCTACTATTCTATGAGGAGGGGTCTGTGCAAGTTGGAAGTTCATGCCTGCTTGTTCTTGGGACACCAAACTATGGTTCAACCTTACATCTGGAAACGTCAGTGTATAATGGACTCTACAGACAATCTGCTTTCAACAAGCTAGTTGTTTGCAGTTTGCCCAAATACTGATGGCTATGTATGTACGTATGTATGTATGTATTTGATTTATATCCTGTCCCTTCAGTGAAAATGGCTCCTTGGCTATGAAATTTGCTGTGCATCAGAGCAAACCACAACTTTTCAGTGGGCCATATTTTATTCTACAATACATAACATAATGGCTTCCCCCCTTATTTCCTTCCTTTATTCTATTTCAATCATTGCAAATAATTCAAGTTGTTGCAATTTTTTCTGGCAGTATTCTGTTTTTACATTAAATATTACTGATTTTGGCAGCTGAAATTCTTATTAGGATTCTTAAGAGACCCCAAAAAGAAAATCTCAATCATCAGTACGGCCAAATTAATGTATTGGGTGGAAAAAAGCCCTCGCAGCCTAGGTCAGCTGTGACTGGATGCCAGATGGCAAAAGGGAATGTGTTTTCTGCCCAGTGTTCTTTGAAACTTTTATATAGGGAGCCTGTAGGGGACAGATGGAGTCTTCTTCCAGAACACAATCACCACTTTATTTTCTGGCAGCTCTCCTGTGCTTTAAACAGCTGCACAAAATGCAGAAATGGTTCAGGTGCAGCTTCCCCCATTCTGCAACATCTCAGAACTTGGAGAAGAAATGCCTCTTCAAATAGTAGGCCTGTCAGGAAAAAAATCTATGTAATGTAAGCCTCTCACATCTTTAACTCTGACATCTAAATAACCTACAAAGGGGTGTAACATATGTGGCCACTATTATGAACAAGCTCCCTGTTGGAGCAACGAGGCGTTAGAGTGTGTTGTCCGAGTCTGGTTGTCATGGTTTGTTCAAGGCTCAAAGAACCCTTGCATGAACGCTACTGTTAACTGAGGGTTATGCAAAGTTTGTTTAGCCCTCAAATAACCCAGGCTAGCCGGGTTTGGACAACATAGGGCAATTCCTTATTGCTTCAGTTGGGTGACTTGTTACAACATATCTCAAATGACCAAAGATGAGCCTGTGATACTCTGCAACCAGGTCGCTCTATGCATCTGAAGTAGGCAGCATATTTAAGAAGGTGCTTCTGTATTTAGAAGGGCTGCACTTTTCTTTTGATTCTAGGTCAAATCCACAAAAACACTCGGCAAGATGAGCAAGAGCCATAACGGCGAAATGGTCTACATTTATTCTCACAGCTAGAAAAAGGGGATAAATCTATTTAGGATACAGTTGTATGCCTGGCTGGTTGGGACGTGCTGAATGCTGTCGGCCTGTTTCTCTGACTAAGCTTCGTAGGACTGCACCTTTAGTGACCCAGTGGTAGTTACTTGTCCATATCTGAAAGCGATGAATATGCTTTGCTTCGTTGTGTGTTTGTGTCATGACCTATGGTCAAAAAAGGGCAAATTAATCTAACTCATTTAATGCAAGCTTTTCACAAACAAACATAAGCCCGCCCACCCCTTCTTTGTTTAATTTAATACGATGCAGTTGCAATGTGAGCCAATAATAATGCCTCTGTTTCCACAGAACTGATCTCTGTGGGATGAAGAGGGAAAGGGGAAGGAAACCTCACCCTTCAGGTGCCAGGAAAAAAACCACCTGGAAACAGGGAAGAACACAAGCCGTCCAGATGGTCCAGGCCAAGGTGGAGTGGATTTTCCACATGGTAAAACAAAGCAGGCCGCTACCTGTCAAACGCTCGGTGTATCAGAGGTCTCTGGACAGATCCTGGCTGTACCAAAAAAAACCCCAAATAACAAAGCACTCTAGCACTTCCCTAGGACTGCAGGGGGCTTAGAGTTTATGGTGGCAGATGTGGGGGGGGGGGGGGGGGGAGAGACCACTACAGGATTTTGGAAAGGGCACGTAGCTCATGTCCCGCAAGCAGAGCATCGGGTAGGAGGAGAGATTGTGGGAAAAGGGGAGGGTCAGGAAATCCCGGCAGCACAAGCTACCCTGCAGCTGCAGCCAGAAACTCAGAGGGGGAGAAAAGACGGAGTCAGCAGATTCAGCTCTTCTCCAGTAGGAAAAGCGGAGTGCTGCCAAACAAATTCCTGCTTGCTCAAGGCCCAGGAGGGAGAGGGGCTCCTGCAGCTGCTGGTAAAGCCGCCTCTCGCCCTCCAAAACACTTGCCTGGCTCACTTCCAGTCTAGATGGGCAGAGTTAACTTGCAAACCGTGAGCACGTTTGATATGTCGGTGGTGCGAGGAAAGCAATGGCTATCAACCTGTCCCGGTCCAGATCACGTTTTTGCTCGGTGCTTCCTGGCAGTCTAGTATCCAACAGGCACCAGCTGGGTGGCACCGGTGGAAATCCTTTTTGTGCAGGAATTACAGTCCAGGAAATTATGCATTTGATTATGGAACTTTTTTCCAGTCATCTTTGCAACATTAAAGTGCTCAAGGCGCCATATAACAAGCATGTGAAAATGTGCTAAATGCACCTAGCCATCAAACGAAAACGCTAGAACACACCTTTAGAACCGAGCAGCATTTTCACAGTGTGGCTTGAAGCTCAGAGTGCTGATCTGGGAGCGCAGCCTTCGAAACAGATTCCTTTTCAGCAGGAGCCAAACGTCTTACAGTGATGGCAGCAGCCGACTAGGCCTTCCATGGTTGGAGCGTCACAACATGGATGCTACAACAGAAAAGCCTCAGGCTCTGGGAGTACAGAGAAGAATGCAAAGCAGAGTGGAGGGCCCCGTCCAGTTAACACACAGTTGTGAGGATGTAATTCTCTTGCTCCTGAGTTTAGTTGAAAGTGATCTGTGGTTAGCAGTTTCTATGAATATGCTGGTCAGGTGTCCTGCTAAACCAGTTACTGCTATCTAGCAAAAGGAGGGGAAATGTGGGTAGGAGGGAAGGACTCAAAGGAGTGTTTCGGATCAGAGCATCCTTGCTTTTGTGTCTCACAGTGATGTGTCTGAATCAGGTGTGACTCTTCTGAGCATATGCATAACGTTGATGTTGCGCACAAATGTGATGCTCACAGAAGCCTCTTTTGGAGCTGTCTACATCCCTGCTTTTCCTGTTTTTCATTGGATTTCCCAGATCCCTATCACTCTAACTGCCACACTGCACTGGCTCTCTCTCCTCTGCCCCATATATGGGGGGGGGGGAGAGTACACCCATGTATGCATAAGCAATTCTTAATGTGCTGCCAAGTGCTGCTTGTCCATCTGTTAGTTGCATGGTGTACCACAGTGGTGGTGCTGGGTATGGAGGAACGGGCTGAATGGATCTGGAGGTTGAGCAGACTGTGTGAATCTAGGGATGAAGGTTCCAGGTGGGGACAGTCGAACCATCACACACTGAGGAAAGAAAGAAAGAGGATGGAGGGGCAGAGAGAGAACCGGACCTGCTTGGTTCCCAAACCATTTATAGTACTTTATCCTGGACTGTTAGAGTTGGGGTGGGATGGATACTGCGAGGTGAAAACTTCCCTTCCTTACCACAATGTTCCCAATGATGCAATCAAGCGGAGAAGACTGAGGGGAGATATGATAGCCCTCTTCACGTACGCGAAAGGTTGTCACTCAGAGGAGGGCCCGGATCTCTCCTCGATCACCCCAGCGTGCAGGACATGGAGCAACAGGCTCAAGCCACACCAAGCCAGATTCCAGCTGGACATGGGGAAGAGCCTCATAATGATTTCAGAAATGCGACAATGGAACCAATGACCGGAGCAGGTTGTGGGCTCTCCAACACTTGAGGCATCCAAGATGCACCTGGATGGCCATCTGCTCGGGATGTTTTAACTTGGAGTCCTGCACCAAGGAGCAGGTTGGACCTGATGACCTTCTAGGCCTCTTCCCATTCAACTATTCTGTGATTTTATGGTTCAGATTCAAAGCTGGCAGCTACCCCCACCCCTGCATCCTTCAGAAATACATAATACTGGGATGAAATGTTTTGGGGAGAATAAGAAAGGAAAGCACAAAGAAGAGATCCTGTATGAGAAATGGAGTGGCAGAACCCAGGCGTGTAGGGTCTCGGCACCAGCACTGCTGCCCTCCCACCTCAGAAGGTCCTATTCTCTCTGAGCATCACTGCAGTCCTCATGGTAGCAACAGTGTATTTCCCACAGCAACAGTCTAGTGCTTCTTGGTTCCTATTCCAGGTTAGCCTGGCCAGGATCCTGAACTGGAACTTCCCTTCAAATGCCAGATGATGCTGGTCTTTCAGTTCTCTGAAGGGGCTTATGAGCCAGCTCTGTGAGAGTTCATGGCGCTTTCTAGCCCAGGCCTCTCCCCGCATCTTCTTGCTTGCTTGTATCTTAATACAGCTTGAGCGGTGCTGGACTTCAGCCAGGCAGGAAGTGCGTCTTACTTCAAGGCAACTCTGTTTCCTCTCTGAACAAAGGCAGGTCAGAAGTCTCCTTCTCCACCCATCCAGATCCAGTCGGACAGAAGAATGGGTCCTAAGGTGACTTCCTGATGAGTGTCAGCTGCCACACTGTGTCCTGCCCGCAATAGAGATCTGAAGATCCAGGGCTGATAAGCAATTGATGGGGACAACAGCATACAGAAGAGAGCCAGAGCTAGCTCAAGGCAGCAGTGGGACGTTCTAATGGCGCTCTCTCCCAAAGATTGTGCCACACTTGTGGGATGCCGTTCTCTTGCCCAAGCTTAATGGGAAAGCCCAGTTGTTGTCGTCCACTGTTGACTAGTGGGCTGTCCTTGCTTGTGAACCCTGTATTCTAGTTGAACTATGAATTAGCCATGAACAACCTGGGAAGAGAACCCCGGGTTTGTTTGGGGCTCAGCCAGGGGGCATTTCGCTTGCGCATCACAGGTTGCCCACACCATTTTAACTGGAGACGGGGAGGTAACGCTAGCCCCTGCAGCTCCAGTTGATGAAACTCTCTGCTAGCCGCAATGTTGCCTTCCCTTCTTGCATGGTTCCTATATTGCTGGTGTCGTTCTTAGCACTGCCCATGTGGGTGAACTTATGCATCACCCCCTCTGCTGCACCCCTTCCGTCTGATATACACCTGGTAAAGGCATAGAAATAGTGCTGTGAAAGAACGGGGCAACCCAAATCAACTCAAACTACTCCCGTCAGCAGAATTGGCCCAAGCAACCAGGATCATCCAGACCACTTTTTCTCTGGAAAGAGAAAAAACAGACAAGCTGCCCTCAAAAAAGCTGCAGGTAGAATCGCTGATTTCAGTCCCAACTTGCTGTCCCTTGACGGAATGGATAGCAGCCAAGAACACCCACTTTGTTTCCTTTCCATCTGCTTCTCCTATTTTTCAGTAACAGCTTGGTGTAACTGTCTGCAGTTTCAGCTTTAGGCAGCTGGGGAAAGGCTCTCTCTCTCTCAGCATCACACCCTTTGTATCGAAACATCTCTATTAATGGCTTGAAGAAGGTGAGTAAACAGCACATTATGTTCTCAGCACCAAGCAGGGCCAAAATAGTTGATTTCTGGCTATCATGGCATATTTAGGGTGGATGTTGCAGGCCCAGGAGAATGTGCAAAGCAAGCAGATGAGCCGTGGTCCAGAGGGAAGTACTCCTGACCAATAAATTTGCATTGCATCGTATCTTTTACGAAGAAAGCCTGATCTAACATAGGAGCCATGCTCGACAGGGCCAAGGGTCTGGCTTGTCCAGTCGGTATTCTGTATAGGCCTCTGATAATAGAGAACACATGTGGCCTTATAGGAGCAATGTATAGCCCTACCCTCCACTCAGCCTAATCCATCAGTGCATCTGACATAGCAGATTCCATAGCATGAGTATGCATTGCCTTGAAGGCTGGGCTGCGCATCAGGCCTATCTCCCACAGATCTTCCCTTCATGGGGTGGACACGTCTCGTCACTGCTGCTCTTCACAGGCATTGCTTCTGGGATCCCTTTCAGATGCAAGCACAGCTCTGGGGTAAATGATATCTTCATAGAGATTATTATTATTATTATTAGAACATTTCTATGCCACCCCTTGCCGAAGACTCGGGGCGGCTTACAACACAATAAAATACAATATAATATAAAAATAACAATATAAAATTAAAATTAATAATATAAAATAAATAAAAAGTATAAATGATATAAAAGAAGTTATAAAAGAAAAGAAAAGAAGTCGCCGTGGCCTGATAAATAAGTAAATATTGTTAACAATTAAAATGACGTTTAAATAAAAAGGTCTTAACCTGGCGCCGAAAAACAAATAATGATCTGAGATCTGAGGTAAACATGGTTTGATTTAATTTCAAGTATGTTTGATTGTCGCTGAGGTCTTTAATCCATGTTCTTGGAGATTATCTCCAAGGCTTAGGAAGGTTTGACAACTTTATGGTAAGGATGGCAGAGTTGTCCATATCCATCCTTTTTGACTGGTGAACAAGATCAGTATTTTGAAACTATACTGTGGGCACTATCAGCACACAGAAAGGAAGTATTTTTACTCTAAAAGGAAGAGGAGGCAAGGGAAACACTAAGTGAGAATTAAGAATGCTTAAAAGAAAAAAAATCTGAACCAAGATAACTCAGATTCATAACCAGAGCACTTTATGTAAAGAAAATGTATTTGCATGTGAAGTAGCTTGCTTTGTATATTTTTCCTGTTTTGCAAGCCATCTGGCAAAGACCCATCCAAGACCACTTGAAATCTTATAGATTGCTCTCCCCATTCCTCTAGCCTTGGGAGATATCTTAAATTATTCCCCATACTTTCAAGTCTGTTTTTCATAAAGGCTAGAAACTTTCCTTTTGTCACGAAACTGGTGCGTTTCAGGGTGTTAAAATTCTGAACTCAGTACTAAGTTCTATGTATGTGCACAAGTTACACATACCTGCCCTTAAGTATGCACACAAATTGCAATGCTAGAAACTTCTGCCTTTACCTAAGAGCTGACAAAACCACTTGTGAACATTATTATTTTTTAATTCCCACACACAAAACTTAACTGTGGATTGGGCATGCACATAGGGATGCATGGCAGCAGAATCTTTTCGAAATATACAGGGCCACAAAACCCCTGGCTTCAGAGCCAAATCTGGCCTTCTAGAGTTCCCATACCACAAATCCTTTTATACTTTCCAACTTTTCTTCTCCCAGCCCCCATTCTAAAATGTCAATTTGCCTCTCCTAAGGCTTAGTCACTGGCAGCAAGCTCTTTAAGCTAAAATATACTGGCATTTTCACTCTACCCTTTTCGTTAAAATCTTTGTGTCCCGTCCCTTGCCCAACCATAGGCATGCTGTCTGTGAACGCATCTTCAGAATGACATTCAGCTGGAAGAGTTTATGCAGCCTTGAATATCTAGCCATTCACTATTTTTAAAACACAAATGATAATTATGAGAAGAATAAAAGAATATGTCACATGGAGTTAACTAGTATACAGAAAAACAATAATGTGCTAAGGAAACTGGGAAGGTGACATTAAAATGACAATCTTCTGTTCAGATAGTTCTGGTGCCATCAGAGCAGGACTTTGGGCGGATGTGAAATCAGTTTTCCTGAAAACCAAGTTACGAATTTCACCATGCTCATCTTTAGCTTTCCGTAACAGCAAGAATACCAGCTCTCCATAGTTGTTTTTCCTCCAAGTTTCCACTTTAATCTCATTGACCAATGTCTCACCAATGTTGGGTAGGATTAAGTTAAGGATCCCCAATCTTGTTGTTCCTCTTCCACCTTCCGAGAGAGTGGCAGGATATGCAAGGAGTTCGCTGGAGATTCCATGTGGAGTTTGCCTCCCAGTGGGTATCAGGTTACTTGGAAGTCCTCCATTACCACCAATTCCTTCTTCCTTGTAAAGTTTGGCGTTTATTTCAAGAAAGCATTATCCTCACTGGCTCATGGAAGCCTGGCTCCAACATTGCTTTTGATTTCTTTCGCGATTCATTTTTACCTAGATGCTAGATGAATTTTTGAACAGGTTTACAAACTTTCGACATACAATGCTGTTTTTTTCTTGCATCTTGACTCTCCCACCACCAGCAGCCTCATTGCCCTCTTCTTGGAGGTCACGTTTGACCCACTTGTCCTCACATCATCACCACCTTACTGCATGCATGGTGTACTTTCTGTGCATAGATGCACACTGCACAACTGCACAACTCCACTCCAGGGCCCTTGGAGGTAGGACGTAGCATCAAGTTTCAGGCGTGGTAAGCCAGTTCCAGCCTCTTTCTTGCAACATCATCAGCGAATGCAGTTTCCCTCCAGTGGCTAATATTTGCTACACAGTTATGTGGTGGGTTCTGCCTTCTGCAATTCTGTCCAAAACTACAACTAACCCTTATCTACACAGGCAAGGTTGGCCTTTACTCTGGCTCCTGATGGAGTGTGACAGAATGTTAGACAGAACTGGCTGAAAACCACCGGGGCAGAAAATGTGTTCTTCATTCGCTCCTCTAACAAAGATTTTTAGCAGACAGCAGCTTTTCACACATAGGACTAGAAAACTCTGTGGCTTATGTAGTTTATACCAGTGGAACACCTAATCCCTACCATCATTAACAACTTTTGCCAGTCTTGGAGGGCAATACATTTTAGTGGGGACGGGGGTGGGTGGGGGATGAGCAACAGTTCAGCAGAGTTCACTGTAAGGGCACTTCATGTCACATCCCCTTTCAATAAAATTATTCCCCTTTGTTTGCATGGCTTGAGCCTCATGACACAAATGCTGGCACAGGGTTTTCATGTTATAAATCTTTATTTAT
This sequence comes from Varanus komodoensis, assembly GCF_004798865.1. Lineage (NCBI taxonomy): Eukaryota > Metazoa > Chordata > Lepidosauria > Squamata > Varanidae > Varanus > Varanus komodoensis. Next base: position 19,872,120 of record NW_025335317.1, read on the forward strand.
AGATGTACAACTGTATAATTCATTCTAAATTAAGAAATACACCCTTTGCAAATAACTTCCAGGCTCTATGCTTCTTATTGCACATCGCTCATTCCATCCATGGCTAGCTATTGAAGAAATCGAAAGGTCTGGACAGGGCAGCGCTGGGACTGCCGATGCCATTTTATTGAGATGTCAAAGCAGCTTCGCACTGAGCCGTTCCACAGCTGGCCCTCTGGACACAGCCGCAGCTCAAGGGGCCGCTGCTGTTTAGTTAACAGGGCTACGTAGCCCATGCCTGCCCTGGCAAGACACTGTGGGAGCAAGTAGAGCGTCTTGTGGGAGGGTTAGTACACACGGAGTGCATTTGCCCTTCCGTGTGGGTCGACTTAGGACAGGTAACAAGACTGACGGAAAGGCAGGCTCAGTGACTTAATATTAAATTAACATCCAGTTTGTGGATTCCAAAGGAACCGGCTAAGTCAAAGAACATTGTCTTCTGTTCCTCACTGACCGCTTGAGGAACACACACTGCATAGTCAGTGTGTGATTCTGAACAAGGAAACCTCCAAAAGGAAGTCTGAAAACACTGTATAGAAAACATCTCTGGACGAAATAAACAGCAACGTATAGAAGAATTCAGTGTGCGTGGATGGTAATGCAGCTTACTCGGCTTAAATTTTTTCTTAACAGGATGAATCTGCCCCAATCCAGAGCACTGATTTACTGCTGTCGTGGTCACAGATCCATGCATGCAGGACAAGACAGGTTTCCTCCATTGACAGGAACAGAGGATTCCTTGCGGGTGCCAGGGCAGGTCTTAGCTCCCTTGTACCTGTGTAATACCACTAATTTAGGACAATTAGGTTTATCAGAACTGTGAGCATTAATGAGTTACTTCTGGCTCCCAGAAGTAATTTATCTCTACCAGCTTTAAAAAAACAAAATCAGAATGGGCATTACTAAGGAGATGAGTTGAAATTATTTCTTCTAATGGAAAATGGACTATACAGTCCAATCGAGGAACAGGGCTGTTACTGCTTCCTCTTTCAACTTGCTCGAGCAAAGGAGGTGGCAGCAAAACCTCTTTTGATAGTGGGGCTCTCTTCCTTTGAGGAAGCAGAGGGGACACATCAAGTGTTGTGTACCTTTCGCTTTCCTGCAAGAGGAGGGCTACCCAAGCCCCACCAAAATGGATGGAAGATACAGAGCAGCAGTGCTACTTGGTAGACTATGCCAGTTGACAATGGGTTCCTGGAAAAAAATCAACAGAAGCAGTTTGTCGAGGAGCAAACACTGATTGCAAGGCAGAAAAGACGGGGGCTGCAGACAGGGGAACAAATACAACGTTCCATACAAACAGGCAAGCAATCCTGATGAATTATGTATCAATTGAGACGATTCACTCTCCCGCCTCCACAAGGAACATGTTCCTTGTTGAACGTGAAGACCACAAATTCCACACGGGGTCAAAAAGTGTGTGTAGAAACATTCCTTTAGGTTTTAGTGATTCCCTTATACAAAATAGGGGTATGACAGTGAGTCAAATTCTACACCTATTTTTTTTCTCCAGAAAAAAAACATTTAAAATACAAAACGTTTATGTCATCAGACAAGGTTGCCTTATGTAGGAAAGGTTTCAGAGGACAAAGGGAGAGGTGGGGAGGGGGAGAAAAGGCTAAAATTCACACATCCTGGGTTATAAAGTCAGCCAAATAATTTAATTCTATCCCTGCATAGTTTAGAAATACAATGTATTTACATCTATAAGTTAATGCTAAATAATGTGTCATCTTTTTTAAAACTGATTTTGCTTCACTCCTACAGGTCATCCTTTCCCCCCCTCTTTGAAGTGACCAGTGCAATTGTGGAAGGCGCTCTTCTCCTGCTTCCTAATTTTCTGCAGGCCTTAAAAGATAAAACGACTCGACGCTTGCTCGCAGGATGGCTGGCTCCCAAGAAAGAGACATGACAGTTGACAACGAAGGAAGGGGGGAAAGACGAGTCGTCTTTTTTTCTTTTCTAAGAGGCATCCAAGTCTAGTGCTGGACAGAGACAGAGAGAGAGGAGAGGGCAGTTGTGCGTTGCTAATTCTCCAATTCCATTTTAATTTAAGGTCTGATTCTTTAAATAGAAAGTCTGTCTCCTTGGCTCAGTGCACTTCCCCAAAGTCTTCAGGCATCTGAAGAGTCTGAAGAAGAAAAGTGGTAGCAATGTATTAGAAGGATCACAGAAATCCCAGGGAACAAGACTATTACCTCTATGAGCAAGCCAGACCATTGACTGTAGTAAGTGGAAATGCTGATCTGCACAATAAACTTATCTTATTATTCTCCTGCAACAGACAGATGGAGATATTCCCAGGAACGATACAGAATAAACTCTGGAATTATCAAAATAATATGGTATGTGAGAAGAAAGAGAACTCTAAAAAGCAAAACGTGCCCAATGAAAACAATTCCCAAAGCTCAGTGTTGCCAGTTGGCAAATGTAAATTTAGATAACCAACAAAAACACTTCATGGCTTCCTTAAAATGTTTTTGTGCAGTTAATCTACATGGAGGCCTCAAAATAAAATGGATATTTTTTTTTGGTAGAAATAGAGGGGGTAGGCAGTTCGGAGAAATATTATTCTACTTTGCATTTACAGGTTTGAGAGCCAAGTAAAACTATGGATCATATTCTCCTGCTCCCCACTCCTGGTAAAGTCTTGGTCTCATTAAGGTGATAGAGCTTGAGAGGGGCTGTACCACTTCAGACTCATGCTCTACCTTTGTCTGCTGCCTAACGGTTCTGTTGCAACAAGAAAGCTCCTCATGTTTGCATCAAGTAGCTCCTCATACAGTTTGGAGTTTCTCCCCACCATTACAAAAGCCTGTATTTTTTACAGTTTACAGTGGGTTCCTCCAAACCTTTGCAAGGGCATGCTAACTCTTTCAAGGAAATATTCCCCAGTCTCCCAGGTTTTCAAGTTCTATTATTGACTAATCACATACGAACAAAGTGGTCCAGCTCCTCAAGTGTCAGGTTTGATGGCGAGCCGGCAAAGCTTGCATGTTGCACCTACGGTCTACTAAGTTCCCCTTCAGACACTACAAGCTGCACCACATGAATGGTAAGTAACCGTCCATTTGGCTTGTAGCACGACTTTGCTAATAGCTAAAGCCACTGTCCTTCAGATACATTCTCAGTGAGACAAGAACCAGGGACAGCAAGCAGAAGGCTAATCTCAAATAAACGTGTGATGGGTCAATCAGCTACCAGCTCATGTTGCTTTGCTCAGTAAACAAGCACAGGAAGAATGCAATGCAAGCAAAGTTGAAAAAACACAAAAAGGGTAAATGCACAAATTAAGTTAGTGGCGGAAGCGTGACATCCAGAGTAAGTGAGATCAGTGCATGAGGAGGAGAACTGTGAGTACTAATGTGCTGTGCTTCCAATTCAACAAAAAATAAATCACCAGCTCGTACGTCGATCTCTAGGGACTGTTTCTGTGACGGCTATCCATGCATTGATGCCTGAACCTCGGAAAGTCTGCTGCAGCTTGGTGTGCCCATCTTCTGTGCCCTCTGATACAGATCTGAATCGCCAAAGTAGCGTGCCCGGTAGAGTAAGCCTTCCTCTGGAAAAGAAAGCCAAATCCTTCAAGCAATTGCTCAGAGTCCTGGCAAACAGAACAGTTCACTTATGCCTATATAAGACTGACTGGCAGATGCTCCCCACGGAGCACACCATAGAGAGGGCATGCTTTCTGCTTCCTTCCAGAAAGAGGACATTCCCATCACCTTGCCGTTATGTCATCTGAAGCAGGGAGCTGCAATGGAGTAAACAAAACTGTTTATCTGCTGCTGAACACTGCCTTAGGCAGTATAATTACAGCTTATCTTAGAAATAAAGTCCAAAGTAGATTAAATCAGGGCAGGACAGCTTGATCACCACTGAGGGCACATCAGAACCTCTCCCTATTATGAAGTTAAAGATGTATGAAAATTCTGGAGGGCAACATCAGCAACTTTACTGCGCTGAGGGCTGTGCCTAAGCCTGGGGTTTCCATTTAGCTGTAGCACCTGAATACTCTGAACAAGGTCCTTGACCAAATCAGACGAGCAAAAATGTCAAGGTTGCCCAAAACTTAACTTTCCATGACACCCTTCCAACACCTTTGTCAGGCAAAGTTTGCATTCTCAAAGCTCTAAAAAGCCTGCATGGATGATAAGCCAACTTGGGAGAGAGGGTTTTCTCTAACAGGGGCAGCCTGCTGGCAGCCAGCAAACCAGCTCTACCCCACTTCAATCATTTCAGGCTTCTACCGTTTTTTACCACCATGTTATAAAATTTTTGCTCACAGTTTCAATTGTAAAAAAGAGGGTAGGGAGACAGAATGTTTCCGAGCTGGACAAGACAGCTTCTTTTTGAATCTGGCATGTAAAGGGTATACCACGCAAAGTACACCCTTATATGGCTCCAGAACCATGAAACCCTTGCTGCTAAGATGGCACCATCTTTGTTATGGACAAGACTGCTTGAGTCTCCACAGAGCAGTGACCAAAACTGCACTGACCCCTGAGGATCCAATTCTGTGATGTGCAGCTTCATGAAAAACTAAAGGGACTAGCAATTTAATTTCACTGCCTTCAAGCTGGGTTACTCACTCTGCTGTTTTTCCTTCCAGCAGTTATTTCTGAGATTTGCAATATAATCATCTTCCACACTCCTTTCCACGTTTTTCAGGTTTGTGCCAGTATATTCTTCTGCAAAGTTGTCAGCTACATAGTAACCTACTTTCAAATGCTCAGTCACTCTCTTGTGTATATGGCCAACAGATCTGATCAAGGGACAGAAAAACAGGAAGAAAAAGAAGATAAAATATTAGAAGATAAACAAATTGTCTGAGTAATGCATTCATAACTTGTGGACCAGTCCTGCCAAGACAGGTGACCAACTGAACCCAAATGCAGCTCTCAGGCACACATGATGGCTGGTCAGGGGCTCAATTACCATTCTCGTTTTCTGCCTGCAGCTAGCAAGTCACACGGTCTGGCTTGTGAATAAAGGGTTGGACAGGCCACCTGATGTACTGGGCCTGGTGCAGATCACCTGTGAACAGGTGGAGTATCAAACTGCGAAAAGAAGGGGTCACTCGGCATTTGCAGTAAGGAAAGATTTCCAAGGACAGAAAGGGCATGGGAGGACACTTCCAATAATGAGCCACCTCAGCTGTTCAGCAACCAGGACTGCACTTGCTTCACAACCAGCTTTTAAAAGAATTCAACCACTTTGAAGAGTGAATCGCATCTGCACTGAAGGAAGTACTGTTCCCTTCAACAGGCTGTCCGCAGATCAAACGGCCGATTCTTGTGACCCTCTTTTGTCATTTCATTTCCAATTAGCTTTGGTTGCTTGTCATCTGTCTTAACACTCAGTTGATGATTTTGGGACCTTTGGGCCATAAACTGAAGTCAGGCATCATCTGGGTAAAGCCTTTACTCTCTGATTTAACTCATAACATGGATCGAAACAGAATACCCAGCTTCCATTAAGTCAGATTCACTTAATACGTCTGGCAGCTGGAAGGACATGGGTCCCCACCCTCCTCCTCATGACAACCGATCCCAAAGGAACACCTTGGTCCCATTATTCATCTGGAAAGAGCAACAATCCACTGCAGGACATCAGATTAGGCCTCTGCTCTTCTCTTGCCTGAAAATATTCTCTAACAGTCAATTTCCCAGACTATATAAAAGCCTCCATGTAACCCTTAGCTAAGTTTCCCACCACAGAGTTTAATCAGAAGTATGTTTTTTGCCCTTCCTGAACATGGGATCAGAAAAAAAACCTCTTCTGATAAAACTATACCTATATTGTGTATGCTCATTCTTTGGTGTGTAGGAATACAAACCTTTATAATATTATAATTGTTCTCTGTGCTAACTTTGTTCTCTTTGTCTTACGTTTCTCCAGGTTTGGACATGGGAACTCCATGACTGTAAGTATGAATTTGTCTGTTCAGAAGGAATGATACTCAAACCAGAAACGATGGTTTGGTGAATGGCTGCAAGCACAGCTTCCTGGTTCTAGCTGTCCCACTCCCAGAAATCATTTTAAAAGAGCTATTATCTAGCCTTCACTGTTAGCAGAACAAAGCTAACAAACAAGATAATACCTATGGATGAAAGGGGCTGGAGAGACATAAATGAGACAGAGGGACAAATCACTTTTCTCTGTTCCATCTGCTCCCTCATTCATCCCAGTACTTACTGCCTTCTGTAAGCTTTTATTGACATTATGTCTACCCTGCCATACTTTCAAGAAGCTCAAAGTGGCCTGCATAATGGGTCTCACTATGCAGCCTCCCATCCAGGCTCTCACTTATCTGGCAGAGATCCCTCGAACTAAAAAAGGAGCTGAAATCATGTGCTCCCAGACCTGTACCCTGGTTAGGATAGAGCATCTCAACTGTGCATTACCTCAAACAGGCTGTCAGTGTTCATCTTTTAAAAACAAAGCAAACACCGCTGTATTTAAATCCTTTTTGCATATCAGTTATAGTGTGAGAAGTTTTTTTCTGCTTGTGATGAAATTCATAGGAACCAATATTTCTTAAGGAAATATCTAGCAAAGGAATTTGAACCCTTCATCTTTAGAAGAAAAAGCAAGCTTTCTAACTGACTGCTTTCTTCGGGGTAAAAGCATCCATTATTTGGCCTTGCATCAGAAGACCAATGTAGCCCAGGGATGGCAACCCGTGACCCTCCAGGTGTTCTGCCCTGCAACTGCCATCACCCCTGCCTTCGTATAAGGTGGTCATGTACTTAAGAATGAAAAGCAACATCACCTGCACCCAAAGGACTAGGTGGCGGCCATGATTAAGAAGGGATGAGTTTAATATGCAAGAGGGTGTTGCTTCCTCTGAAGAACTTGTTTGCACAAGAAGCGGCTTACAATGAACACTGAATCAAGCACTCGGAAGCATTTGGATCACTTCTGAACTCCTGCCCTTTTAGTAGCGAGATGCTTGCCTTTGCCAAGGCAGCTGATGTGCTCAACTCCCTGGATCTTCCCAGGAGCCAAGTCTGGTGTGAAGCTGCCAGAGATGTGTCACCACTGCCCCCTGCTGGCTGTTCCTGTACATTCGTCCGTCACCAGCACTACAACTCCACAGACGAAGGCTGGCAGAATGCATTTCTATTAAATTCAGTCGCTTAGGCAGTGGATGGGATTTCAGCCAAGATGCTTGCCACTTGGTTGACGCAGCTAATTTGCTTGTGATGCGCCAACAGTGGAATTGATGCAGCTGGCTTCCTAAGCTGGGCAGGGGCAGCCAGTCTAATTAAAAAGGGAGCAAGGACAAGATGCCAGGGCCTAATCTCAAAGGGGCACGTCGGGCAGGAGGGCGCAACCCTTTCCCGTCTTCTGGCAAACAATCAAGTCTGTCTAACTATCCAAAGAACACTGTATCTCACCTTTGCTATACTGGTCTTTGCAAGTTCAGCAACAAGTACACTTGAGCCTGCAAGAAAAGTACACTTTTCTTAACTGAGCTGCTACCCCCAGATGTTGCTGGACTGCAACGCCCATCTTCCCATGCCACTGGCTGTGCTGGCCAGGGCTGACAGGATTTGCAGTCCGACGACATCTAGAAGGTTAACCATACATACCGGGGACATGCCTGCACTGCAAGTTAACTTCTGTTCTCTGGCATGTTGGTAACTGCTTTTGGTTTGATGCTGCAATAAATGGGCATCTACCACTCAAGGAAATATTACATTCCTGGCATTCCCCTCACACCCACATGTTTCTGGAATTTGTTGTGGATTCTGGCGCCCCCAGTCCTGTTGCCAATTAAAACAATTCACACCAATCTGAAGATCTCCTTGCAGAGAAGCCTCCGTGACCGTGCCACAGCTATACAGGAAGTCCATACGCATGAGTGGAAAATTCAACCACAGTCCCTCAGAACTGCCCCCAGCCCACGCCTTTGGTCCATTCTGGTTTTGCCTGCCTACAATTCACCAGCAAAACTACTCCACGCTGAATTTGGAATCATCTTACAGATCTGAGAATTGACTACGTAAGTGTCTGCAAGGACTGCTGCTCTCTTAGCATGCAGGGACTTTTCTAGGGACTTCATGGGCTGAGAAAGACAAACTAGTTTGCTAGAAGGAAGCAGGATGCAAGAGGCTTCATACCCTCCATGCTTTCAATGCCTCTTAAGAGAGAGTGGAGAGTGTGTTATCTTAACAAGGTTCCCAGAAAGCAACCGTTTTAATACATGGCATTTATATGGCACAATTTGGGTTTTCAAACCACCTTGCACACATCTCTGGAATAGCCCTCAAAATCAAGCTAATATCTTTTCCAAATTACAGATGAGAACAGTGAGGTGGAGAGAATGATAGCTTGTCTGAAGCTACCTATACCTAGTTCCTACGCATCTTAATTGGGGAAAGTGTATATATATAGAATCAATCATACTCTTGCAGCCTCTTCCTTTGCATCTGAAGAATAAAAAAATCATAATTTGCATAACTGTAGGTTTGGTTTTTGGCTTAAGCACAAAACTGAAGCTTCCAACTGCTTTATTTCGCACCACCACAAATAAGAAAAGTTCATCTCAAGCCTTGCACAAAGCCTTTCTCAAATTACACAGACATGCCATCAGCTGATAAAGATCTACTGAAGATCGAATGGATAGATACTGTGATAAGAGTGGACCAGGGAAGCAGCAAGGTCACATATGGAGCTGCCAATAGCTTGAACTGAACACACATAAGCAAAGGAGCTCTGCTTTAGAACTGATATCACGTTTCAGAATTTTCAATATCTGAGAAGTTTTGAGCTTTCAAAATGGATTAAACTCAAGATGTTGGTGCCAGACCCAACAGCAGAATATACCATCATGCTTTTCAACACCCCAAAATTGGAACATTTTGACTAGAAAATTAGCAATTTACATTTTAAAATGTGAACTCCAGCTTAAGGAACTTCAAGTACAACATTCTGGTTTGATGCTGCAACAAATGGACATCTGCCACTCAAGAAAGCATTTGGCAGACCTGCCAAATGTGAACTCCAGCTTAAGGAACTTCAAACGTAATATAAACATTTATAGTTCAGTTCACGGGCTACCATCCAAACTTTTTCCAGGTTTTATCTGCAGCATACAGACCTGCATTTCTAAAAGAAAACAGACTGAGTGCAAGAATTTGAGCCTAGTTACCCTCCCAATGTTAGAAGTCAGCCACATTACAAAACAGCAGGCATCTCTCTCCACTCATCAGGGTAAAATCCTCTAAAAAAAACAGGGCATGTCCCAGGATTCTCCACCTCATGTAATGGGGTGATGGCAGATTTCACATGGGGATACAGAACTGGAGATATTTGAAATGTTACTGTATTTGGGAAACTCACATCTGGCCAACCCCTTAGCAGGGCTTGACTCCTGCCTGCTTACAGGTAAGCATTTTGAGACTTGAAAATGTGATGCAACATACCAACGCTGTATGTACTTATGTCTGGTAGGTGCCAAGTGCTCTTACTAACAAGCCAGCCATTCCCAGTTGCAAGCCCTACTGTAGCACCCCTCTCCACCTCTCCATCTGCAGGGCCGCGTTCTCTTCCCCTTTTTCTTTGCCTGCATCCAATATAGAATGGAAGGGAAAAGAACCAGCCAAAGGTGCTCCCCTCTTATAGGCTCAGGTGTCCCTGCTAGTTAGCTGGAGAAATGAAAATGGCAAATCCTGATAATGGTGTTGGAAGCTGGGAAGGAGGAAGCTGGCACCGATCAGTGAGCCAGTCTGGGGGTGGTGGGGCTGCCACTTGACAACCCATCACAAAAAATGGCAGCACAGAAAGGGGAAAAAATGGTCCATGGACTAAACATTGAGAAGTGTGGTCCTTATAGTGTGTCTGTACTTTTCCACTTCTCACCTGCAGCTCTAACTTTCATCAGTCCTGAGCCTTACGTAGCCGGTAAAATTGGTTCTTGCACAATGGGAGAGTTTTCCTCCTCCCGGGGTTGTAGTTATGTGACAGCCGCCTGCTCTCTCTCACGGGGCAGGGAAGAAGCCTGCAATTGCAGAGGCTCCAGGTTTTGCATGCTGTTGATTTGCCACTCTGATGGGTGGCTTCTGGAGTCCAGGGCCTCCCATCAACACTGCAGGGAAACTCCTGGGGGGCCACAGAAGGGGCGGGCGGGCAGGAGAAGACTGTGTTGGAACCCAAGAAGCCTCTTGCCCAAAAATTCATGCAAGCCACGTGTGAAAAATCCCCAAACAGAAGACTTCCTGATAAGGAAATAGGGAGGAATAAGGTATCCATCTAATAATGCATTCCATTCAGTAAGGGGTCCAAATGGCCACTAGTTCCTTTGTGAAACGGCACCCTTCTTTATGATAGCCAACAGGGTCAGGTCTTCTACAGAACTTGGTCAGCTTTATGTCAACAATGCATGCAACTTTTTCCTATAGGTATGATATGGTCAGGTTTCTATAGATGATATATGGGACATCTTCAAACCAGTGATTCTCCCACCTCCTGACTGAAGTCCTACAACTGGCATAGAGGTTTCCACCATATGACTGCCTGGCCACTTCATTCTTATGCCAGCAGGCATTACAGTGGCACGAGGCAGACGCACTTGCAAGGGACGTAAGGAAAGGAAGAGATGCAACGCGTGAGCAAGGATGCAGCCAAGAAAGCGGGGGCTGGCAACCCTGCCTTTGCCTTCAGACCCCTCCCAGACTGCCAGCCCTTCCCACCCACGCCTCCCCAAGCGAAGCGTGTAGACGAATGGCAGGACTAACGGTCTGTGGCTCAAGCTGTAAGGCGGGCTGGAGACCATCATCTGGCTGAGAGCAGACACAATGATGAGGATGAGAATAGGCATCAGCTGGACAAACAACCCAAGGCCACCCTAGGGAGAAAGAAGGGAAGGTCATCAGTGCATTGATCAGTCACGGAAGGGCTTGCCATTTTGCACTCTTGCCTGGATCACGCTAACTTGCAGCCTTGGATCGCTGACAAAAGGAAGAACTGAACACTGAAACATTAGCCACTGCAGTCAGAATGATGCTTAGTATTATTATAGCACTTTAGCGGGCTGAAAGCTCTACCCAAATTTTGCCCTGCTTTGCATGTTTGACCCCACCATGGTTTCATTTCCTACAGAGGCTGTGGCATCATGCTGGGGTTCTTGGTTTGCAGTGGCTTGTCGTGTTGTGGGAAGCAAGGTGGCAGGGGATGAGGGTTAGGCAGCTCTTAAATGATGTGGCTTCTTCACCCTCAAACATCCGCTGCCATCTGGGCTCACACAGCTTGCTGTGAGAGTCCCCATGGTAAATTAAGCCACAGTGGGCTCTCGCGTCATGTGAATCCGGCCCTAATCGTGAGAACTTTTTGCAGCAATATTATAGGGCTTTTACCACTATTCCTTTACAAACTGTGGATGGGGTTGAGAAAGCAGAGATGTTCTCCACACCCTTGGAGTCTTCGTGACAAGGGGTGAGATTTGAGCAAGCGATACCCTAGGCTCCTTTGCTATACAGGATTTCCTGTTGAAATATGAAAATTCTGTTTCAGAAGTGAACAGAAAGAGACCAGAGGAAATACGATAACGAAGGTGATGAATGCTGCTTTGCACAGGGTCTCTGTGATGTGTAGATTCAACTGGAAATCAGCAGGAGCTGTAAACTGGCAACTTCATTTCTATTCATTTGTGATTGACAGAGCTATGCTTCATTACTGTTGTGGAAGCAAAGCAGAAGTTTGCCAACCAAAACCTACCTGAGGTAGTGCTATACAGGTGCAATAGTTTGTAATGCTCTCTTTTGTAAAAGGGACTTGAGACTTTTTAGGGATGCCTCCTGTAAAACTGGACTGAACAGATTCTCTTAAATGTTTGACCCTGTCTTTTGAGCGCAGTCTGACAGAAGCCAATACATACACTGCTGTACGTGGTTGAACGCCCATGATTTTCAATTCTGGGTTTCTGGCTTGCCCAACTGGAAGTCTCGCTGTCCATGAACAGCTCACAGTGCAACTGACATTTAAACTGGGACCAAGCAATGCAGTCATCAGCCACAAATGTCAGGTTCCTCTCCTTCAGTGGGTGGCCTGTGGCCCAGACAGCATCCTTCTAATGTGTGTGCCTTCACTTCCCCTTCTCAGTGCCCTTGTCCTTTTCCCCTGCTCCTGATGGCCCACTTTGCCTTGTTTCTTCTAGCACTGCATGTAGACGTGTGCATGCAATTATAAAAAGGAGTCAGCATACATGAACTATACATCAAACTGTACCATGGTTGTGTGTGTGTGTGTGTGTGTGTGTGTGTGTGCGCGCGCGCGTGTGTGTGTGAGAGAGCGAGCGTTTCCTCTAGCAGTATTCATGTGCACATGCACAGTATCTTAAGCAAGTAATACAGCCTTGAGCTGGAAGCCAATGTAATGGCAGCATGTGGCCTGGAAGAAAGGGTACGCATCCACCCAGGGCAGATGAAGGCGCTGAGTTACCTGGCAATTTAATTGAGGCTGGCATCAACATTAGCAGTCCCCACTGCCAAGCAAGGGAGCCCAGACCAGATTTATGGGCTCAGCTCTTTAGGGTAGTGAGGCGGCAAAGCTGCAGTATTGTTTCTATGAAACAAAAATGCCTCCTTTGGTCAGGCAAGAGCAGGATAATAACCTAGACCACTGTTCACGTGGTAGTTTCCTACCTGTGTGCTGTCTTTTCCCCACTACAGATGGTTAAAATGCATCTCCTAAAGCTGAATTAAGAGTTCAAGCTAAAACATGCTGACTGGGGGGATTCTGACCATGTCCACCATTAGACTTTCCCCCTCTCCCTGACCTGAAAGAAGGTCAGAACACCTGATTTAGAGCTCTGATTTCAGAGCAGCTGAGGAACTGGACCAAGAAGCCTAAACAGCTGGTGGATTCTTTTATTGCCCCTAATGCTTACCCCAAAGCCCTCTGGCCTGAGATACTGCGTTCAGGTAGCAGAGGCGCAAGAGGACATTTGCAAACACAACACAGCTTTCCTTAGCCTGGTGTTCGCCGAACATGTGAGGGGCTTATGGGAGCTATGAGGGGCTTATGGGAGCTACATGTGAGGGGCTTATGGGAGCTACGGGTCCAGTGCCTCTAGAAGGCCCCACTTTGAGGAAGGCTGGCATGAAGTGTGCTGGGTAGGAGTATGACATTTGAAAACTGATGCCCAAAGAGACAGGCCAGTATCACGCCATAGGCGAGAGCAGATGTGCCCCTGATGAGTCAAGGCTGGAGAGGCTTGGGCCTGGAGGCATCCTGCTTCGGATCATTAGATAATGGAGTGATGGATGCAGAAGGTAAAATGGCTTCTGCTGTGCCATTTAATGCATTGAATGTGCTGGTAAAAGATCCAGATTCAAGGTTTTAGTAACAAGGTACGGGCCATCTTCAAACCATATTTAAATAGTTATTGAGTGCAGTGCACTTGGTAATAATCATAATGGCACTTCTTGCAAGTAAAGACAAATACTTGCTCATACCTATGTGGCAACGCAACCCCTGGGGCAGAGGGTACATTCTTAAAAGCCAGTCAGTTTAAAAGCAAAAAGACAGCATCTTGCTGCAACTCTGGTCCAGAAAATGAAAAATGGACTGGTCACTAAGTACAGAGGAATATAATAGAAGATGATTTTACTGAGACAAGTGTGCTTTGCTTTGCTTTGCTTTCTCTTCTTTCTTATATCTTACAACTTACATCTCCTTGATGTTCTCGCCGATCTTGCCTCTGGTGGTAGGTATATCGCATCCTGCCATTGCTGTATACATGAACGTTACCTGCAGGTAAAAGAGGCTCATTAGGAATGGTCAAAAACACTGAGTTAGCTGAGATGGGATAAGGCAGCACAATCCAGAATATTCTACTCTTGGAATGGAGTTTAACCAGGTGCTGTCAACTGCACTTAAAATCGAGGCCCTAAAGAGGAAATAAAATCTACAATGGGAGAGATGATACGTTTATTCAAAAGGCTGGGATAGGAAAATGAGCTCAGCTGGCCAATTTGAATTTTAACCCAAGTCAGATCCTGAGCACAAGGAATGGATGTCAAGTTCCACCAAAACCACTTTTATGCAAGATGTTTAGGAACTGGGTTTTAATCCACTGACAAAGAACCAGTTGGTGTGTCACTGGGAATATGCATGAACAGAGACTGAAATGTTAAGGATTTCCTACAAGATCCCATATAAAATTGTTTAAGAGACAACCCGGGTGATTAATACAGATGCCGTTCAAACCACGATTAAGAAGAACACAATATGGTTTAGCTTTCAAGTCAAAATCGCTTGAGGTCCTTGGTCCTGGCGACTCCGAGAGCCTTCTCCCGCCCACCTGCCCCACTCCACGTCCTGGACACAAGCACGCACAGGCAGTTGCTCTCTGGCCACCCCGCTCCCTTAGCCAAAGGGTGCCGGTCCCCAGCAGGTTCATCTCACGTGGCTCTCCCCGGTGCTCCCTGCAGGCAGACTCCACAACTCTCGGAGGCTTCCTGTTGCGGGCAGAGACGCTGCTTTCCCAGTTTCTTCTTCCTCTGGGCTCTCTATTAAGGGTGGGGGCTGCCAGGGAGACTCAGATAAGTACAGCCCCCCACCTCTTCCCCAGACCCCGTCCTCAGCTCTCAAAAGCCCCACAGACTCACTGCCTCCCTTTCACCTCTTCCCCTCACTCCTGATGCTCTCTGCCCTGTTCACCACATGCTCTTCTGGGAGTTGTCGGAACCTGGCAGCAGTGACACACCAGCAGGCCAGAAAGATGTCATGCCCCAGGAATGTAGGAAAGGCTGGGGGATTCCCAGACGGGCGTAGACAAGGACACTACAGATGGGGTGGGACATCCCCGCTCCTTGAACTCTCCCCCCACCCCACTGCTGCCAACCTTCCAGACGGGGTGCTTAGGAATTTGTTGCACATCTGTTACTATGGAGGCTTTCCAATTTTAATGGACATTTAGTGCTTTCAAATGGCTGGGCTGGAAAATGCCAGTGGAAGACTACACAAAAAGTTATCAATAGGTTAGAGAGCTCAAAGTTCTGGGAAGCCAGAGATTAAATAGCACGTGCACCCCTTTGGTCCCTAGTTTTGGTTTCCCTAGAGCCTTCGAAACCCAAGCCAGCTAGCAGTGCAGCAGGCAGCACACAATGCTTTTGGGCCTCCGGCTCTTTTGGTTGCACAAATGCTTAAAATGCACCAGAAAGGTGGAGACCACCCATTTGTACGTGTTTCTGGACGCTCTGAAAACTGGTCGTGTGCTTCTCTGCTTTGGGTCCTAAGCTCCTGCTCAACAAGTACTTCTGTTGTGCATCTGCCTTGCAATTTTGGGGAAGAAGCAGCAGACACAGTGTTTGCTTTTCTCCAAGATATAATGTTGATAACTGCCCTAATGCTACAACTGTAGAAACTAGGGCTTTAAAATGTTGTTTCTTAAAGTTAGCTCTGACATTTGCACGTTCAGCTAGGCTGTAGTGTGAGTGGCATCCTTCTTCATGCCATGGGAATCTGCCAAGGCACGCAGTGGGTGTGCCCACCACGCAGGCTCCTTCAAGTACATGTGCATCAGTTAAGCAGCAAACGGCTTCAAAACTAATAGCTTGTGCAAAGGCCTGGAATTTTCTGCTTTTAGGATAAAATGCAACAGTGTAAGCTTCCATGCTTGAAAAGACCAGAGCACAGAGCTGTTAGGTCACTGTTCAGGCGACACACAGCACTGGCAGCTGTTATTTTTTAATTAGTGGAGAGATATCGTTCCATCCAATCCCTGCGGCTGCAAGGCCCCCAACTGTGGCATGCAAAGCATTCCATTCAGAGCAAGGAGGCTGCAGAGGTCTGATTCAGCAGCACGCTTCACCTGATCGCAAGCGCCATCCAAGTGGCCAGTAAAAATCACAAGTCCTCAATGGCTAGGAACATGGAGATGTGAAGGCGGTCTGACTGGAGCTCCGTTCCTGCGAGTCATCGCATTATGGTGCACCTCTTTGGGCAAGTCTTCTGCCAAAGAGTGGCATGCACCTAGTTGCATGATATTGGTGTGAGTTCGAGTCTTGATCACTTCAGAATAGAAGGCAGCAGACTGTAGGGAGCATACCAGAAAACACCTGTCCCCGCTATGCAGGGAACTTTTTATAGGTAGGAATATTCCACATGCTCCCACCTGCAATTAGGCATGATACGGTCCAGGAACATTCTTGCCAGCTCGCCCATTACTTGTGTGAACTAGGCACAACAAAACTCTTTAGCATCGGCTTAGGAATGGGCAACTTGTGGTCCTTCAAACATTTTAGCCTACAACTCCCTACCCAGCACAGTCAGGGATGAAGCAAGATGCAGACCAAAACTCTGGAGGGGCTCCAGGTTTGGATACTGAGCTAGCAATTTCCTGTAACCTGCCACCCTCCACAGACTGAGCTCAAAGAAGCAGATCAGATCAGTTCCTACTGGCTGGCAGCAGAGACACTGAATTCCTTTGTGGAAGTGGGCAACTCAACTGTGGTGTGTAAGGGCTGCCAGCTGAATCCTTCCAATCTCATTCTCCCAGCCAGACCCCTTCATTTCTAGCTCACAGCCCCAGCTGCAAAGGCAGAAGCAACCAGCCAAGTTCTCAAACAGAGCCAACTTTCTGTGCCACAAACAGAACTCACATGCGCTGCAAAACAGGGACCTGAGCAGCAACCAGTTCCATAGGACTCCAATGAGAGAGTCAAGCCACACGTTGCAGGGAAGACAAGCTCTACCCTTCACTGCCACTTCTCCAGACCCCTAGCATGTTTGACACTAAGAAAAAGACTTTCTTGGGTTCCAAGTCTGTTGATGACTGACTACCGTCCAGAGAGAGTCACTGAGCCTTTCAGAAGCTCCGCAGAACAAGAACAGAAGCCAGTAGCACCTCCAGTCTGCTGGACTGATGCACTGTCTGGTAGACAGGAACTGATCTTCCCATATAACGCAAGGGAAGGAAAGCCTGTTCTCCAATGTGTTGGGCCTACAGCTTGCTGAGGGATTCTGGGATCTGTAGTTCAATACAGGTTGGACTAAATGTTGGGGGAAGCAAGCCAATTTCGAGCACTCAGCTGGCCTGGTGGGAATCTTTTTTAATTCAAAGTCTCCATTTCTCAGTTGCAAAGAACAGATCTGGAACTGCTGTGGGGCTAGGCTGGAGCTACTTCTGGTCAGGTCACTTGTAAGGAGATGTGGCAGGTTTATTGGATCAGAATGATCTTAATTTCCCTGCAAGGTTGGACAGGAGGAGAAGGAAGCTTCCATAAAACAGCAACTGCTTTCCAAATTGGCTGTCAAAATCAAGGCTAGCTACCAAAGGTTCCAGAGATGCTTCTCTCCAAGAACACGGTTGGTTAGAAAGTCTGGCTGTTTGTCTACCATATGGAATCCAAGAGCACATTTCACAGCTTTGGGAGCTTAGGTGTTTCAATCAGCAATGGCCAACTAGGTGACACAAAGAGGACAAGCATGGCTTATTGAGGACATTCTTCTGTTCTGGTACAAGAACTAAGAGGGGAGTCAGCTGAGTGGCACTCTGTCACTTGTATGCCCTCCCTCCAGCCCAACCATATTTAAAATCATAGGCTTACTAGAAGGAAAACCACCACCGAAGAACATATTGAAGAGATCTTCAGGAGAGATGTCTGCCTCAAACCCTCGGTTGAAGTCTGTTGGGCCATGGCCATGTCGTGTGGGACTGACTTTTGCATCTCCAAACTGGTCATACTGCTTCCTCTTCTCGGGGTTACTCAATACTGCATATGCATTACCAATGGCTAAAACATAAGAAAGAAGAACGTGGTCACATTCTCTTGGCTAATGACAGGTAGTGGCCAAGAAGCAAACTGAGAAGTCCACAGTTCATTTTATGCCCTGGACGCCCACTCACCCCGTCTTGGACAACACAATCACTTTGAACCTCTGACCCTTATCTGAAGTATGGGGACGTTGCTGCAGACCTACCCTACAAGGTTGCTGGAAAGATTGCTGACATAATCAATATGAAATGCCTTGAGCTGTAGGAAAATGTTCCTTGGATACTGAATAATTAGAGCAGCTTTTCTATCCTTATCTAACCTGTTCATAGTCTTTGGGAAAATGCCAGCCACCCATGAGAGCCTTGCCATAATCTTAGAATCTGATTTGGAGGCTTGTTGTGTGTCTTCTGGTGCAATAGACAGGGCCTTCAGCCAAACTCTTTGACATGTTATCCATACAGTCTATGCATTGTTTTTATTATGACCAGTTACTGAGCATTACTGCTTTTGGCTTAGGTAACTGTAGCCCCAGGGTGTAGAATTTCAGGCCTGGGGGCCAAATCTGAGCCTCTTCCAGACCAAATTTTGTGGTGCTCTAGAAGGCTCTACCCCCTTTCCCCATCTATCAGTCATCTGCTGATTACATACCTTTTGTGCAACCTTCTCCCCATTTTAAAAGGCTGCAAAGTCTTAGTTACTGATAGTAGAAACTTTAAGCTAAACTACGATGGCAAAGTTATCCCTGACTCTTTTGCCTTCAAGTCCGCCCTGAAGGTTTCTTTGGAGTAGCATTTGGTCCTTGGGCTGGAAGCAGTTCTCCATCCCTGCCATTCTCTGCAGCACGTCTGATAGCAGGTGGGGACTGAATGTACAAAAGCGCTCGCACAAAGTAACTGTCTGCATGTGCATAACTCGCACGTCAAGGAAAAGCAGGATCCTTGACTTGCAAGCTTAAACCGCGTAGGAAAATTAGTCTGACTATTTTGTACACGAGGGGGAAATTCATACCCTTGATCTTGATCAGCTGTCTGAACTGGTAGTTCTGCTACTAATAAAACATATGAGCCTGTTGCTTCTGCATTTTGTCCCTTATCCAAAGATAAAAAGTTGAGCATGGAAGACTAGAAGAAGACAGCTTTTTATTGTTATACATGTGAAGTTGTTTTCAATGAAAGCAGACAAAAGGCAATACCTCGAAGATTATTTTAATCAGATTTTAACCGAATATAATGTTCAGATAATTGGTTTTGGGTTTGATCCAACTGCCTCACTGAAATCCACAGGCCCTAATTAGTCATGGCAAAAACGTTTACACCGATTTCAATGGGGTCTATGTGGGACTAACTTAGGTAGTCTCCAACCACTGCATTTTATTTTAGCTAAATATTCTGGCCTTTTACAAATAACTTCTCTCCTTCTTCCCTCTCCATCCCTGAAGTGTCTGTCTGCTGAGCCACCAACTTCATTCAGTCATGATGAGTTACTTAATAATTACCTTAGAGAAATGCCTTCATGCTGGCAGGTATATATTAAATAGTTAAAAATGTAAAATAACTGAAGTGTGTTACAAAGAAAAGTGTAAGAGCTTGCACCACTCATATAATTGGTGGATAAAGTTCTAGTGATTGGATTACTGTAATGCGTTCTACGTGGGGCTGCCCTTGAAAACTGTCCAAATTCTTCAGCTGGTACAGACCAGAGCTGCCAGGTTGCTGACAGGACCGGTCGTTATAATGCCGGTGCTCTACCAGCTACACTGGCTTCCTGTTGAAGTCCGGGCCTAATTCAAGGTGCTGGTTTTAATCTATAAAGCCATGAATGGCTCGGGACCAGGATACCTGAAGGAGCGCCTCTTCCCTTACATGCCCTCATGCCCCTTAAGATACATGGGAGAGGCTCACCTCCGGGAGCCCTCTTTAAAGGAGACAAAAAGAACAACTACCCGGAGCAGGGCCTTCTCTGCGGTGGCACCCAGACTATGGAATGCGCTCCCTGGACAGGTGAGCCTGGGGTTGAGTTTGTATTCTTTTTGGCACCAGGTTAAAACCTTTTTATTTGCTATTTTAAAAACTAATATTTTATGGTTAACAGTCGCGTTTTTGTTTTTGTTTTTATATAATATTTTATGGAATTTGCTATTGTTTTATTGTTTTTAAATGTATGTGTTGTGTGCTGTCCTGAGATGCCGAAGCATGTGGTGACGGCATATAAAAGTTTTAAATAAATAAATAAATAAATAGTGCGGGCGAACCTTTTTGGGACCAAATGCCCAAACTGCAACCAAAAACCCACTCATTTATTATGAAGTGCCAACACTACAATAAAACCTGAAAACTGAGGGTTTCGTTTAGAAAAAACACAGGACACCCAGTCCAAACATATATATATGTATGACAATGCAATGACTAGCCCTGAGAAAGCTCGGATGAGACCCAGCTAATGCGTCGCGGCTCGTGATGTCATCACCTGGCACCACTGCTCCTTTCCGAGCATGCACATGGCCACTATGTGCAATGTTATCCGATGCACGGCTGCTGGGGCGATGCTGGGGCAACTTGGCTCACATGCCGACAGAAAGGGTTCTGCATGTCTGCTGTGGCACATGAGCCATAGGTTTCGTCGCCACTAGCCTAACCTTACCCTGGTGCACACCACTAACCCTAATATGAGTTAAAGTTCCATTGAAAATAGGACAATTTTGAAAAAGTCTTCCTTGAGTAGCTTTTTCTACATTGCTCATACTTTCTGCCCATTCTAAAAACATTCCAACCATCAAAACCATGCCAGGACACCACGTTTTTCTAACCCTAAAACTACCCTGGTGCACACCCCAAACCCTAACATAGGGTGAAAGTTCCATTGAAAAGAGGGAGACTTTGAAAAGCCTTCCTTGAATAGCTCTTTCTGCACAGCTCAATATTTCTGCCCATTCTAACACACATTCCAACCATCAAAATCTTACCAGGAAACCTCATTTTTCTAACCCTAACCCTACCCTCGTACACACCCCTAACCCTAATATAGGGGAAAAATTCCATTGAAAAAAGGGTGATTTTGAAAAAGCCCACCTTGAGTAGCTTTTTCTGACTGCTCATCATTACTGCCCATTCTAAACACATTCCAACAATCAAAACAATGCAAGAAGACCTCCTTTTTCTAACCCTAACCCTACCCTGGTGCACACCCCTAACACTCATACAGGGCAAAAGTTCCATTGCAAAGGGGGCGATATTGAAAAAGTCCTCCTTGAGTAGCTTTTTCTGCACAGCTCATCGTTTCTTTCTTTTTAATAGATTTAAATACAATCTGACTTTAAAAACAAAGATTATTTAAGACATTGGATATATTGGGTTAATATCTTCCTCATTTTAACAGTCAATAGTCATATTCAAATTTATGCATAGTCCCGCTTCTCTAGCTGGTAACAGAACGAATTCCAAGTTTGGCAGAGATATACATCCCCCTTCTCCTTCAGAGACAAGATCGATCTGTCCCACCATGTAGTCCAAAATCCTTTTTGAGCTCAACTCTTCGATGCATGGCTCTTCACTCCTCCCATAGTGAGCAAATAGAATCCTTGCCATAGTAATTACATATAAGATCAAATATATTTATCAATATCATTAAGAATAATATCTAATAAAAAAGAGAAAAGCCTTCAGATTTCAATTTGTGTTTATATTTCCAACATCTAATTGACAAGTTTAAAAGCATTTCTACTAAACTTCTACTAAATCTGTAAGTCATTTACATCTATCTATCTATCTATCTAACTATAAAACATTTGTGTAAGTTTTCTTTATGTGAAATTACTCAAGTTACCTTGATATTTCTTTCTCACTTTTACTGTTTCTATAGCTCAATGTTATGTCCAACATTTTGTGCCTGTATTATCATGATTTCCTTAATTCGTTCATCTTTCATTTTCTACCCAAAAAAAGTTATACAATCTAATCACCTTCATCCAGTTTTAAAATTATTTGATCAAATGTTACTAATTCCTTTATAAGATCATATATTCTATAGACTTCACATATCTCAATCATATTTGAACTTTATGCCACCAAGAAATATCATTACCCTTATCACCTATAAACATGCCATCCCATTTATAAAACATATCCTTCAAGATATATAATTCCCTTAAAATTATCCATTCTCCCACAGAAATTTATGACTTCTAATATAGCTTGGGTTAACTCTATAGTCCAGATCAGACTGTTTATCAGTCTTTTCCTTTTCCAAAACAGGAACATGTTAGCATAGTTTTTATTAAACCACTTAGGTTTTCATTTCTAACTTCTAGTGCATTCTGAAATCTCTCCAATGTGGCAACTGAATCCCATAATAACTTATTTGTTTCTGTTAATTGTTGTTTCTCTTGAACCATCTTTTCAATTTTTTCAGCCTTCTTTTTCACAACTTGTATCTTTTGTTCATTTTGTTTTATTTTAATAGCAGAACCTGCAAGATGATTCATTATCTTCAAGACATAGCTGTCCAATTTGTCCAATTTATCCTTTTGTTCCAAAGCAAATTCTTGTATAGCGTTTTGCATAGGCTCTTGAGATGCTTGAATAGATGTTAAAGATGCTTGTATTGCCAAGAGTGTTGTTTGTAAGCTTTGAGAAGCAGACGGAGATGCCAAAGAAGAATCCATGATGAAAGTAAAAGGTTTAATTAAGACAGTTTTTTAAATAACCTGTTGTGGTACTAGATAGCCACTAAATAGCAACAAAAAATCACAAAAAGAGAAAAATATTAATATTTTTTTGGCAAAGAATGTATCTGTTAAAGAATAAAATGACCACAGGATGGCAGCCAACAAGTTATTTGTTCAACCATACAGAAACTGGAGGAATCCGCCATGTCTCCAAATGAAAAAAAAAAAGAGAGCGTCTTCTACCAATTAATATAACATAAGTTCAAATTTAGCTCTTCACCCTTGGGGAGGAGATTAAACATAGAAAAGATCTCTTCTCTTGCAAGTCCCAAACTTCCCCAGTTTCACTTAATCTCCCCTATATTTGTGGCAGCTTGAACTCCACCGCCAAAGGGCCTTTCTTTTATTATTCAGATTGATGGTTATCTCACAAGTTCTTTCATGGACAGTATTTTAAAAGGTTTAATTGCTCACCCAGCAGGTCTGATGTCCACTCGTAAGCTTCTTTTTGTTTTCTTCCCTATTAATCTGGCTGTCAACAGCTTGTGAAGGAAATTAACCATTCTCTGTCAGTTCACTGAAAATTCCCCTGAATTCCTCCCGTCGGATGAGGAACCATCCGCTGCCACCCACCAGGCACAAGTACACTCATGCTTCTAATCCCTGCCCCTACAGGGCTTGGATGGGCCCCCCTGGGCCCCCTGAAGAATGGATTTTGAAGTGAAGAATGAGGCCCCATTCTCCACAGCTGTCTCACTGCAACGTCAACCTGAAGTCCCACAGCTCATCATTTCTACACATTCAAAATACATTCCAACCATCAGAACCAAGTCAGGACACCTCGTTTTTCTAACCCTAACCCTACCCTGGTGCACACCCCTAACCCTAATATAGGGCGAAAGTTCCACTGAAAAGAGGGCGATTTTGAAAAAGCCCTCCTTATGTAAGTTGCTTTTTCTGCTCTGCTCATCATTTCTGCCCAGTCTAAAAACATTCCAACCATCAGAACCATGCCAAGACACCTTGTTTTCGTAACCCCAACTCTACCCTGGTGTACAACCCTAACTATAATATAGGGCGAACGTTCCATTTAAAAGAGGCAATTTTGAAAAAGCCCTCCTTGAGTTGCTCTTTCTGCACTGCTCATCATTTCTGCACATTCTAAACACATGCCAACCATGCCAGGACACCTCGTTTTTGTAATCCAAACCCAACACTGGTGGACACCCCTAACCCTAATATAGGGCAAAAGTTCCATTGAAAAAAGGGTGATTTTGAAAAAGCCCTCCTGGAGTAGCTTTTTCTGAACTGCTCATCATTTCTGCCCATTCTAAACACATTCCAAACATCAAAATCATGTCAGGACACCTCATTTTTCTAACACTAACCCAGTGATGCTGTACCTTTTAGAGACCAAGTGCCCAAACTGCAACGCAAAACCCACTTATTTATCGCAAAGTGCCAACATGTAATAAAACCTGAAAACTGAGGTTTTAGTTTAGAAAAAACAACTCACAGCCAGTCAAGGATAAGTATATCCTTCTATTGAGGATATACAAGGATAAGTATATCCTTGGCATTGCACTGTCCGGCCATGCAAAAGCTCGGATGAGTTGCAGCTAATGAGTCACGGCTGGTGACATCATCTCCTGGCACCACTACTCCTTTCCAAGCATGCGCATGGCCCCTCTGTGCACTGTTATCCGATGCACGGCTGCTGGGGCGATGCTGGGGCGACCCGGCTCGCGTGCTTAGAGAGAGGGCTCTGCGGGCCTGCTGTGGCACGCGTGCCACAGGCTTGCCACCACTGGTCTAGGGCATGCAAGATCCTGGAATTATGGAAAAATACTAAAACCAGGTCAAGGTAACTACCTTCGTTTCAATTTGATTGACTTTTATGAACTCTATTTCTTTTGTTTTATTTCTGTCTGATGTCTTTATTTCTCTTCATTCTTTCTAACTAATTTCTAATCTATGGAATGCGCTCCCCAGAAAGGTCCGCCTGGCGCCGTCGTTATTCATTTTTCGGCGCCAGGTGAAGACCTTTTTATTCAAACGCTATTTTAATTGTTAATATTATTTATTTATCTTTTCGGGCCAGGTCGACTCATATTACATTGTTTTATTCTGTCCTTATTTATTATTGTGAGCTACCCCGAGGCTTCGGAGAATGCGGTGGCATAGAAGCCTGCTAAATAAATAAAATAACTACAGGAAACTATCCTTGACTCTGTAATTCTTAGATATTGAGGACTGATTTACAATTTCAAGGCTAATTTCTAGGCAAACCACTGACAATCCAACAATTGTATAATGAAACCGAACTGTAAAAGTGCAAATTTGCAATGTGATATGCACACAAACTTTGTAAGTAAGGTGAAAAACACAGGAATTACATACCGATGAAGAATTCTTAGCTATTTTTAAAGTAAACTGTACTAGCTTCACATCTGATTCTGAAAGCTTTTGGAAGGGCTGTAAGACATTTAATTTTGTCTGCTTTTCAATAGGGATTAGATTTTGACTGGGAAGGGGGCTTCCATATGTGAACTGAGACCCATGCCTTCAGAAAAGGTCACACTAACATTTTGAAATCAATGAAGCCCCAAAGGCTGATTTGCAATCTCAACCAAAATTAGCTATATGCTTAATGTTGTTGGTCAAGGAGAGAATAATTATAAATGGAATTATAATTTATATTATATTGATTATATTTAAATAGAATTAAGGATAGAAGAATTAGTGGCTCTGCTTTCTGATCCAGCAAAGCCAGCCTTGTGTTCTTACAAGCTTATTCCAAGGAAGGCAAAAAATGTGATTTATTGAAACAAGGTCTGAAGACAAAAATGTCAGACTTAGCAGCTGTCACTGGAAAATTGAATGCTACAGTATTAGTTGATGTCAGTAACAGAATATTACTAAACATTCTGTGAAAACTTGCATGACTCTTAACTCTCCTAAGCCAACGTGATCAACTTGAGCAGGCAAGTGGGTGTGAATATGGGAAAGGGAAAGAGATAGGCAAAATGGCTTGGAAAAATGACTTCCCAGAGTGGGCCCTGTTAAGGATAAAGGGTTGTTTTGCTTCATGCCCCATCATTGTGATCTGTGGCTCTAGTAATGCCTTCAGCAAATACGACAATATAAAATCTGTAAGTTAGAAACCTGCTTTTTGCCACTTTGAAGAACTCTTGACTGAAGGAAGGTTTCTGCCAGAAAAGAGTTGGATGTCTAGACCAATGGTTTTCAGCTGCCAGTCCATGGACCAGCACTGGTCCACCAGCATTTCCTGCTAGTCTGGGAAAGAGCCATTGTTGTGCATGTCCATGACAGCCACATCCGGCTTGCCACAGAGCAGCGTGGGGGCCAGCTCTGCTCTCCCTGCTGATTTCCCACCTCCTCCTTGGCCAACGAGTCCAGGGAAGGGAGAGGCAGCTCAATAGAAGCAAGCTGGAAGCTGCGCCATACCGGGTTTGCCTTCTGGGCAGAGCCCCAAAGACT
This sequence comes from Varanus komodoensis, assembly GCF_004798865.1. Lineage (NCBI taxonomy): Eukaryota > Metazoa > Chordata > Lepidosauria > Squamata > Varanidae > Varanus > Varanus komodoensis. The sequence goes on from NW_025335317.1 coordinate 19,898,052, forward strand.
GGGCCTTTTCCTTTTTCTGCAGTGTTTTCTGCTGGGAAAGGAAAGGCTGAGGTGGGATTGTGCCTAATCTAATCCCAACATATTCGCCATCAGATCCTTTTACTGTCAGCTGAAACAGGCCTAGATTTAGGACCCAAAAGGGCATAAACAGATCCCATTGCAGAGTTTATTGTATTTTAAAACCTAAAATGCCCTCTAATACCTAACTTTGAAAAATTGACAGTTTTCCAGGTGACACATCCTTCACTGTTATGACCACGAAATAATTGATACTGTTTCAGTTCAATTCTAAAAATTACGGTGATTTTTCTTTTTTTTTTCTTAGTTTCTAAAAAAATAGAAGCATTCATTTCTAAGGCTGTGTTTGAAAACTAGCTCCTATAATGCTTCCTGAACACAGTTCATAGTAGTAAGAAGCAGTTAAGAGCATAGAGAGCTAGTCTCACATTCTTAAAATGCAGGCACAAGCTCAACTCTTTCCTTCTGAAATCAGTGGGACTTGTAGCATTTGGTTTATGAAATGATTTCTATGTTCACTGAGTCTTATTCCCTAGTAAATGTGTTTAGGATTATGGTCAATAACAGGGTGCATATAAAATGGCAACGCATGGTGTAAAAACCAGGAGTGGGAGAGTACATCCCATTGGTTGTCCTTTCTTCTTCTCTCTCCTCCTTCCTAGTGGTGTCAGTGGGAGTAAAAAATAATCATGACGGCTACAAGCTTGAGGTCGTTTTTCTCCCTTGACACGGCTTTGTTAAGGGAACAGGAGGGCTTTGGATCCACGCCTTTCCACCTGGACATGTCCCTAAAAATGCTCTAACACTGCTGAAATAGCAATGGAGGAATGACAACGGTAGAAAGTTTTGTCTCTGCAACGAAGAGCTCTTCAGCAGCGAACCTGCTTCCCCACTTGTGGACTTCTCGCTGCCATTAGAATAGGGGAGGCTGCAAAATGGACCGGCTTCTCAGCTGCCCTCACTGGAATTTCGGATCGCTCACATCATTGATCATTTACATTCACACGCAGAAACGGTTTAACACAAGAAAGGTCAGTTAACGAGGAGGCATGCTCCATCCTTCCGTGCTCATACAGGCCAACCCAAGAACTGTTTAATATGTAAACCAGGTCTGCACACACAATTCAGAACGAATTTGGCTCAAGCCACCTCTCAAAATATTTGCGGAATCAGCATTCCACTCTGAGCACAGAACTATGCTGGAGCTTTATTTTCCTTTAGCTAAGAAATGCACTTGAGCCACTAGCTTGTTGTGAAGTTCTCATGCTGCTGTTCTATTCCATATATGCAGCTTCAATATGTGGTGGAAAAGTCTCTAAATCATATCATGTATGAGACAAATAAAGCAGCCTTTTTAATATATATTATTGGATTTCTAAAGCATCTGCAATGGCAGAGGATACATATCCCATCCCACCCCACCCCTTCTCCAATACTTAAATATAACACACATACATGCACACACCAAACCTAACCCTCATCAGTTAACTTCTACTACACAAACCACCAATTTCATGGCAAAATGAATTAGCTCATGAAGCAAAACCTACTTTACCTTTAAAGGCCTCTGTTGCACCCGGTGCATGATTCTTATCAGGGTGAAATTTCAGTGCTAATTTCCGGTATGCCTTCTTCAAGTCTTCATCAGAGGCATCTCTGCTCACACCAAGAATTTCATAATAGTCTTTACATTGCTTCACCCTAAACAGTGAAGAGATGAGCAAACAGTTGATGCAAGGGGGCTACTCTGCTTGCAGCTAGGTAGCTTGTATTTTCCATTCCCCCACCTCCCCTTGCAAATTAGCATTCCTGCTAATATGGACCTTTAGGTTTCAAAGGTATTTTCCAATACATTAACCAACGTGCCAATTCAGTCTTTTAAATTTCAGCCAGCCAGCAACACCAGCACAGCTGGCCTCTTCTAAGTGCTAGGTTGCCAACGGCACGTGCCCACCTTCCTCCTAGCCTTCACGTGCTCCTACCCCTGTAAAGCACAGCGAGAGAGAGAGCTGTGGGTGCAGGTGTGTCATTGCACTGAGCCATGCTGAGGGGCTAAACGCCGTGCTTTGCAAATTTCTGAGTCTAGGCTTCCTTTTAATCTTCTCTACCTTCTGAGCACCCCACCCCATAAACTGACTGGCAGCCATTTCTTTCGCAGGTTGCTGAGCATGACCAAACTGGGGTAGTAATCCAACCCATCCTGATTTACCCCTCAAAATCAGCCCACCAGGAAAGAGGTTGCTGGGGCTAGGAAGTGTCACATATCCCCTACGTCTGCGCAAAGGTTTGGGCACTAGAGGCCCTGTCACTCTCTCCTGCTGTGACACATTTGTGCCATCCCTGGAAATCACTCAGGGGAATACAGCCTAGAGAGCCATGATTCAGAAGGCAGCGGCTGCCCCCTCCCTGCCTTCTGCTGCCTGTGCTGCAGTGGATTCGAAGCACCCCAGCGGCTCTGCCGCAGCAACGGAGCGGACACAGGAAGCGGCCTTGCCTGGTTCCATCTAACTCCACAGGGTTGACCCAGATGGGCAGCAACGGGGGACGCTGGGGCTGAGCTGGGGACCTGCGGCATGCAGAGCAGGGGCTATGGGCTGCTCTGCAACAGCATCCCTGTTGTTGTGTTTTCTAGCCCCACAGTTCTCAAGCTGTGGAGCAAACTCCTCACTACCTACTTCACAAGCAGTGAAGGCAGAATTCCCCTAAATTATTTCCATGTTAGAGTACAGGTGCTGCTGAAAACACGCTACTCTGTCCACTGATTTCTAGGAGCATAATCACTTTGCGGCATCCCTGGAAGCTGTCTTGCTCTTAAAGACTTTCCTAGTCATCTCAACAGGAGGAGGAGAGCTGCCGGCCTGTTCCCTGGTGCAGGAAGTCTGCCTGCTATGCTAGAATGAATGAGGAAGCCTGCAGATACAAGAGTACCATGTGGCGCTTGGGGTCAGAAGAAAAGCATGTTAGACACACAATCAGCTACTTTCCTACAAGACATGGCTACAATTCAGAAACTGCAATTATCCCCACAGTAGGCAAGTGAGCTAGGTCTGTATGCACACTGGAAACTGTCTTATACAGACGCTGATGCTTTGGTCCATCTAATTGAGTACCGTCTATTCTGACTGCCAGCGGCTCCCTGGAGACTTGAACAGAGGCTTCCCGCATCACTTACCATTTGACTTTTATTCTGCTTCCTTTTCTTTTCTTTTCTTATAAGAAGAAACAAGGGACTGAAACTGGAAGTTTCTTCATGCCAAGTTTATGCTTTGGTACTGAACTCTCTCTCATCTCCAAGCAGGTGCAGGGATGCTTACACCACAGTGATTTTATACATAAAGTACATCACATTCTGATGGGTACCTTACAATGCTTTGCAGAACGATTCACCTGCCCCTTGCCTTTTCCATGAGTTTTCATGCTACAGCCTGTAATTTAATTGGCAATTAACTGGCATTGTTACAATTTGATGTATACAAGATACTCAGCACTGTAAAGATCCGTTTTTATTGTGCCATAAAAATTAAGCAATACAAGACAAATGGGCACTTGATGATTGCATAAGTGTTCACCTCCCTGAGTCAAGACTTGGTGGATGGCACCTTTGGCAGCAATTTCAGCTGTACATATTCTTTGGTGTGTTTCTATCAGCTTTGTGCATCTGGATCCTGAAATGGTTGCTCAGTCTTCCTGGCAAAACTGCTCCAGCTCTGGCAGGATGGATGAGGACCACTGATGAACTGCAACATTCAAGTCTTGCCACAAATGCTCAGATCCAGGTCTGGGCTTTGACTGTGTGATTCTAAGATATTCAGGTTCCTGCTTTTAAATCACTTCCATGTTACCGTGGCTGTGTGTTTAGGGTTCCTAGAAGGCGAACCTCTGCCCCAGCCCCAGGTTTCTTGCAGACTGAAATACATTTTCCTCTAGAACTGCCCTGTCTCTGGCTCCACCCATCTTGCTTTCTATCCTGGTAAGTTTCTGTGTCCCTAACAAGGAAAAGCTTCCCCACAGCATGATGCTGCCGCTACCACGCTTCACTGTGGGGAGGATTTCTCAGGACAACGAATCCGGCTCAGTTTGTGCCACGTGTACTGCTAAGAAGTCCAGTTTGGGTCCCAACAGACAAGAAACTTTTTCCATATGTTTGCTGTTTTTCCCTACTTGCCTTTTCCCAAACCCCAAAAGGGGGCTGATCTGGGCTTCTTTCAGCCATGGACTCATCACTCTTCCTTAAAGCTCAGCTTTGTGAAGTGTCTGGTGATAGTTGTAGCATGAACAGTTTCTGCCATCTTGGTCCTTTAAAGTTACCACTGGCCTGCTGGTTGTTTCGCTGACTAATGCCTTTCTTACTAGTTCACTGGGTTTTGGTGGAAAGCCTTCTCTAAGCAGAGGTGCAATAGAGCCATATCTTTGGGGAATGTTCATAGTTTTGGATTTTTTAAAAAATAACTGAACCCTGATTGGAATAAAGTTGTGCAGAAACACCAGAGTTGTTTTCAAACTTCCTTGGTCTTCACTTCACTATGCTATTGGTTTAAATAGACTCACCAAGAAACTTGGGGCCTTCTAGAAACAGGTGTACTTAATTTGAGATTGTGTGGCAAGTGGGCTCAGTTCAACTACTTATAATATGTGGCTTCTGCAGTCCATGGGTTGCTTCTTTGGGGAGTTCTCAGCAAAATGGCAAATACTTATGCAACCAACAAATGTCAGTTGGTTTTTCTTTACTTAGGTTTTGTGCCTCATTAAAGACATATTGCACTTCCACAGTGTTGAATGTCTTGTATATATCAAGCCATAATGAAGCCAATTCAATCTGTCTCAGATTCAGGTTGTAACACAACAAAATCTGTAAAGTCCAACAGAGGGTGAACACTTTCAATGAACTGGCTTCACAACATCACTTATAGATGCAATCTAGAAAACTGGTTCATAAATATCAGGATTGACCCAATGAAAACACTGGCACCAAGTGACCCAAGTCTGCATTAAACAAATAAAACAATTCAAGAAACCACTTGACTGCTCATTTCCCAGAATCCATCTTTAGACACCTGCAATTAGCTTTAAAATCCTGGTCAACATTAACAATACTATCTCATCTCAGGAGTACTCTTTCTCTCCAATTCAAGACAAACAGAATGGTATTGAAGATCTATTTTAAACCTCAAAAAGTTAAGGTTCTAATGTTTTACTCTATTTCCACAATAAGCTGTGTTATTTAAAAATGTGTCTAAAAATATGTTTCACTCCCAAGAACATGTTTAAATGTATATACTCTCTCAAAATATGCATTAATACTACAGGCCAATACATAAGGTGTCTACTGAAAAGTAGTCCAAGGTAATTACACATAGGATTGCATATTGAAATATGGTTATTTATTGCTTACGTATATGCTTCTTAGCTTGTAAACTGCTCAGAAAGCTTTTGGGCTATGGGGCAGTATAGAAGTGAAATAATAATAATATTTAACTAGACTAAATGCACAATCACAATCCTACACATATCTACTCAGAAGTAAGCTTACTGAATTCAGTGAGTATTTCTCCCAGTCATGGGACTGAAGCTGAACTCTGAAGGCAAATGATATAGAGCGAATCCTGAAGTTAAAGGTTTGTGCCTGAGCACTTCCTGAATCAGAAATCATCTGGGAATCATATATAAGCCCCAATGTATTCTCTGGAGGAATAGTGGAGTTCAAGTGTAAGAAACATAACGTGCCAGCATCCTCCAAACCAATACCTCCACCCACAATGGATGCAAAATCCAGAGACCCAACATTTAGATCCTAGCTCACTTAAATTCTCGTAGTAAGTGTAATAAACAAGCCATCTTTGATCAATCAAACAGTCCCAAATATAAAGGCTGCCCCTCAGAGAGTGATCTGCTACCTCTTATGGAGTTCTTCCTCCCAAATGCTCCTGCCCAGGTGCTGAGGTCATCAAAAGAATCCTATTCAAACTCCTGTGTTATCCAAAATCAGGCGGGCAAGATGGTAGCACCTTTGCAATGGATCCTCTTCTTCAGAATAGCTCAGCAGGCTTATTCTGTACTGGTGCTTAGAAAGCCGTATTATTAGGCTCCTACAAATGTTTTTGCTCCAGACTGTATCCAAAGTTTTTATTGGGAATATTGTGTTGCTGTCGTAGATTTTTACAAACTATTTTCCTGCCTTGAAGTATAGCTTTAATTTAATATGTTATATTTTAGTGACTGCTTTATTCACTGAGACACACACACACAGAGGCGAGGCGGGGCAGCGGGGAGAGGGAGAGATGGTGCTGGAGAAGAGCTTTACAAATACCCTGGATCAACAGAAAGACAAACAAGTGGGTCCTAGTTTAAATCAAGCCAGAGATTTCCCTAGAAGCAAAAATGAGAAAACTGAGGCTGTCATATTTCAGACACAGCATGAGAAGGCAAGACTCACTGAAGAAGACCATCATGCTAGGGAAAGTCAAAGGGAGAAGGAGAAAAGGAAGAAGAAAGGAAGAAGAAAAGGAAGAAAAGGAAAAACCAAATATGAGACGGGTGGAATCCATAAAGGAAGCCATAACCTTGAAATTAGAAGAGCTAAGTGGGGCTGTTGCGGATAGATCATTTTGGAGGGTTTTCATTCATGGGGTTGCCTCAAGTTGTGAATAACTTGACGGCACATAATAAGAACAAAAATGAACACTGAATTTCACCCTGAAAGCTCTTTTGAACCATTTGGAGAGGCATAACATTCGGAAACAACACAAACTGTAAGTGAAAAGTAAAATGATATGTTCTCCACTGGGGGAACCGCAGGGTCTTCAGCAAGAGCAGCCTGGATGTTCACACCTGTCACAATGATGCTTACAGTTGTCTCCAAAGAAGATGCTCTCCATGACAACATTGTTGTGGATCTGGTGTTGGCAACAGAGTGCCCATGTGTGCCACAACACACCTTGGCATCCCTTCAAGGTGCTTAATGACCCCTCCTGACCACTCCAGTTTATTATTTTTTAAAAAAAAAACCAACACTTTGGCAGTGTTTAATCAAAGCAAATCACTGGCCTCCAGCCACTACACCCTCTTCTCTTCCTCTCCCCAGCATATGTTCCCCAGCATATGTTGGAAGTCACATATGTTCAGAGCATCCTTTGGGGAGAAAAATACGGGGCAGCTGAAGGCCTCAGCAATGACTCGTAGCATTTCTGGATAATCAGTTCACCAGCCAAACTTCAGAAAGAGAAGAGGACAGAAAAGCCCCCACTGCAGGTTGGTAAGTTTTAGGAGACACAGCAGGTACAAGGGCTGGAGGAAACAGACACTAGCCTATGCCAGGGGAAGCAGCTATCAGGGTGTTTTGCTTGATTGCGTATGCATTTTTGGAGAAGGCACTACTGCCTTTCTCTGCATTTGTCTGTTTCTAGAGGAGGATAGCTTGCCTGCGTTTGTGTGTGTGTTGGGGGTGGTTAATTTTGACTGTGTGTGCACATTTGTGATGCGTGTTTAGGGGGTAGCTCTGAGGGACCGTGTACGCGTGCACGCACACATGCATCTGAGCATCACCAGGTTTTCTCCTGTGTAACAGGTACCTGGTTAGTGCTCTTTGAGGCTCTGTGATCTCGCTTTTGGGGCTCCAAACCAGCATGTCCACTGTAGTCAGTTTCTTGGGCCATTTATTTTGCCTTCTGCAACTAGCCAGGCACTCACAGCCGACTCTTCTCATCGTGCCTATGACAGCTTCTCATCGACAGATGCCCACTGTCTCCTGTAGTTTCTCCTCCCTTCCTCACTGCACCCTGTTTGCTCACTCGTCTCTTACACTGGCCTAAACAAGAGCAGTGGTGGTGAAGAGGCCCAGCAAATGCCATTGTGAGCTTGCTCCCTGGCTCTCCGCCTGTCGAACAAGTGGGAGCAATTACAAGAAAGAGGAGGAGGAGCAAGAGCAGCTGGGGACGGCGGTGGTGAGAAGACAGACTGAGTGAGGGTGGTGGACCACTGCAGGGGTCCTCTCCAAGGCTGTTCCGAAACCTCAAGCTGGCACTGTGCTTACCTCAACATCCAACCGTGACTGAAAAATTCTGTGCAATAACGAACTAGGGCTACCTTAAGGACAGAACGAAGCTCTTACCTTTTAACCGCATCGACCTGATCCGGAGTGTAACCTTTACTGGCATCCCCACCTGCCTCTCCATTGACTGAAGTGAAGTCACCACTCATCTTCCTGTGGCTGGAGTTGACAGATTCCTTGGCCTGGGAATGCGCATTTGATGATTTCTCACTCTTGGCGAGGGAGTCAAGCAACACTACAAGGAAGAAGACACAGGGCTGAGCCAAACGTGTTCCCCTCTTCCAAAATGCTTTGTTTTGCAGTTGCTACCAAATGCTTTTATATATCCTGCTCCCCCGCGCATGGCTACTTCTCTAGTCCTTTTTCACAAAGCTGCAATACCAAGAAACTGAGTATTTATTCTTAAATCCAAATGTATCCAGAACACCATTTGATGCAAATAATTTCTTGATTAATCACTTCATGCTGACAAATTAGTAATCACTTAAACTTTGGGTTTGTTTATATATTTTAGTTTCAATAATAAACAAGAAAAAAATTAGAGAAAGAGCCCTGTGATGACTAGGGGCTCTTTCATTACATCCATTTTTCGTGAGGAAGCAAACATTCAAGCAATTTTATGGTTAGAACTGAAATTTCCTGCCAAGGATCTGGAGATTCAGAGTAAAGGGGCAGGATTTTAACAGACTGGGATACCTCTTGCTTGTATTAGAGCTCTCAGTGAGGTTAATGATGCAGAATATTTATTCATTTATATCTTGCTCCTCCTCCCATTAAAAGAAGAAAGCTGATGACTGATGAAAGCAATATACATAAATTAAAACAATACATTAAAAACAAAAAAAGCTGCAGAAGTCAAAACCAAGTCACATCCAGTGATATACAGGAAAGCTACCTCAATGAAGGTGGCTGCAAAATTACTCAAATAACCCAACTTGTGTCAATCATTAATCTTATAAGACACCAGCTCCTTATACATATAGGGGATTTTTTAAATACTGTCACTTACATTAAGAAAATGCCTGCTTGAATTGCTTGTACTTTAGCTGGGTTTACAAAAATCTGTGGTTAAAATGTAGAGCTTCTGGATAATTAGAACCAGGACAAGCCACACACAAAAAATTAATGTCTGCCATTAATACTATAGATACCCCTTGCAACAGGGTGGATAAAAATTTATCCCTTAAATTGGATTTTATTAATAAAATGCTTTTTGAAGAAAATCTATCTAAAGATAGTTTTTGTTTGAGACATATTATAGTCCAAAAGGTATTCATCATGAAATAAGGATTAGTTTTTAATTATGTAGCATGTGGCTGTATATTCATGCAACGTTTAAAAATTTTGGTAAATGAATACCATTAATCCATTCACAATGTCATGCTCTTCCAGAAGTTTCTGTATTATTAGGCAATGTTTCTATCTAGAAGTTATTAGCACAGATACTTGGTTTTACAGTTCTCAAAACTATGAATTTGAGTCTGCGGAGATCACATGCCTCTTTCTGACAGGAAAAAATGTTGAAAAATAAACATACAGAGTTGAGAAAAAGACCTTGATCTCATTGTTCCTTTGCAAAATATGTATACCTATATGTATTTCTTTGAAGGGGTGACAATCAACCCCTTATCTCTTAAGTGCTAAATTTCAAAAACAAAAAAACAATGAATAGTAGTAGATTGTTGGAATTGAATAGATCTGCACAAGAAGCTAAATGTGAGGAGGGAGGAGCAAGATGTAAAAATGAAAGTGAAACCTCTTGAGCAGAATACTCCGTAAATCTTTGGTTCTTTTTGTGTATAGGGCGGTTTTTCACATTATGCTTTCCTTGGAGGAGAAAACCTATAATGGCAGCAGGCAGTGAAAGAGACCCAGTTTGGGAATATTTCAATAAAGTTCCTCTACCTATGGGTAAGGCAGACATGCATGCAAATTATGTAGAAAACCATGATTTAAATCTAGTCTAACTGACTAGTGATTTAAATCAAATTCTCCCTGTCCTGCTATATAGCAAAGGATATCTAATTACATAACATAAACTGCAAACTTAAGTGTCTTCTGCAAACAACACCTCGCATTACCATTCTGCAAGAGGTGGGGAAGTGGCAGAGGAAAACACAAAGTTAATGTTTACCATTCTACTTTATGATATCCCTTTAGGGCACAATGTTATGGTTTGCTGGGGAATGCTGGGAGTTGGGGGCCTTTTTTCTGTCTAACCCTTGAATTGAAAAGAATAAAAGTGGAACTGGCAATTAACAACATCCCATTCTAGTATAATACACATAAGACCCCAAAAGCAACCACCTCTCAGTCACCATAAAGGGTGGACAGAATAACTCTGAGGTCTATTTTTGCTTAGATGGTGGCTGCTTTGCTTTGTCCACGATGGTGCTCCAGGAAAGGGAGAAGAGGAGACTGGAAGAGGCTCCAGATGGGTTGTCCTCTGGCCTCCCGAGTCTCCTCTCCTTCCCTCCAACTGGAACATCTGATGATCTTGCCTCCAAAGCAAACATTCCTGATTAGATGAGACAACAGTGTAACATTATGTACTTTTGCCACATGACAGAAAATGCTGCAAGTGCCTGGAGCTGGACAACTCCCCATAATCTCACAGGCATGTGATTGTTTTTTAAGTTTATTGTAAGAATTCAAATTGGTAAGCAGCTTACAACAAACCAATCTGTATATAAAACATTTTGTTCTCACTTTTGCAAAATATCCAAACAATTACAAAAGCTCATATTAAAAATCAAGTACATTGCACGAGCCAAAACATCTAAGTGAAATCACTCAGGGGAGAGGAGGGGAAAATAATTCCCAGAGCTGATAGGCAATATATTTCTAAGTTTGTCTTTCTGGGTCTACCTGCCATGTCATCTACACTTAAGAATCAGCGTTCAAATGTGTGCTGGAATAAAACTTCTATTAGCCCAAAAGCTGGTGGTAGGAGACCCTGAGAGACAGTTTATTGACAAAAACTTCCTGTAAGAAACCCTAAAGACAGCTGCAGAGAGACACGGGTATATAGATTTGAGTGGAGAATTTTAAAGCCAAGATTGTATATTGATGTCTTCCAACCAAATAATGAAACTTCTGTACAAATAAAGTTATCTTCCAAGAACAATAATGGCCAAGTAGACTAACTAGCATCCTTTTGCTCAGCAAAACTGTGCTTTGTTCAGTAATACAAAGCAAAGACACAACTGAATCCTTAAATCATTACAAAATACAAGTGACTGCGGTGGCGAGGAGCGCTTTCCTTCAGCTTCGGCTAATCTATCAGCTGCATCCCTACCTGGAGGAAGACTGCCTAGCGACAGTGACACATGCATCGGTTACTTCCTGGTCGGATTTCTGCAACGCGCTCTACGTGGGGCTGCCCTTGAAGACAGTCTGGATACTTCAGATGGTGCAAAATAGAGCAGCCAGGTTGCTGATGGGGACTGGGCGTTGTTCTCATATAACCCCAGTCCTCTATCAGCTTCACTGGCTTCCCATCGAAGTCTGGGCTCAATTCAAGGTGCTGGTTATTACCTATACAGCCCTTAACGGCTTGGGACCAAGATACCTAAAGGAACACCTTCTTCCATACTTGCCCTCCCACCCCCGAGATCGGCAGCAGAGGCCCTCCTCCGGGAACCCTCCGTGAAAGATATTAGGAGGCAAAGTACCCGGAGGAGGGCTTTCTCTGCGGTGGCGCCCCGCCTATGGAATGCGCTCCCCAGAGAGGTCCGCCTGGTGCCGTCGTTATTTGTTTTTCGACGCCAGGTTAAGACCTTTTTATTCCAGCAACATTTTAATAAGTTTTAATATTGTCTTTTCTGTGTTTTTAACTGCAGTCGGTGTGGGTCAGGAGTTTATTTATGTTATATTTTATGTAAGCCGTCCTGAGGCTTTTGCGACAGGATGGCATATTAAGTATCTTAAATAAAAAAAATACTGCGTATGTACTGACTCCACCAATTTAAGCATTGCAAATCTTTGATTCCCTTGAAGTTTTACCAGTGAGTTGCTACTCCTCAGATTTTATGCACCTAAAACCTTGTTAGCTTTCTATTTGGCCAGAATTACAGTGCTCTGCATTTCAAAAATGTGCAATTTACTTCCATAGTCTTACAACCTGATACTTGCTTACAGGAGAGAGTGAATACCCAGAGACTGAGGCTGAAGGGCATAAACTAAGGATTTGTTCTTGTCCCAGCCCACTCCACTCTAAAAGAGTAGGACCCTTTGGAGCTAAAGCAGAGCTACATGGATAGTTGACTGTATGTTGCTGACAAGCAGAGATGGTGCAAAAAGGCAGAGACTGGCTGTCCCCTGCCCCTCATCGGACTGCATTTGACTTCTCCTGGTCCTCTCCTTCCCTAAGAGTTGTCATCTCTTTAAAATCAAATGAAGAAAAAGCACTGGAAGCAAGGAAGGCCTGGCATGGAACAACCCAGCCATCTCTGATGCAGCTGTCTCAACCCTTGAGTCCAAGGAAGGAAGTAGCAAAAGATCCCTTCTGTTTACCAGCTCCTGCAAGGGGAAGTCATGAACAACATCCCACAGTGCTCAGAATCCCACAACACTTTTTTAAAGCTCCTGAGCCCAAGTTCTGCCTGTAGATGTGTCTTTATCAGCAGCTTGGTGTGCAGCCAAAAATGGGTGATAATGTTACCTCCATGCTGTGAAACACTCACTGGCTGATTTCGCTGTACCAGCTTTCAACCAACCTGGTGCATTCTAAATGGTCTCAAGTGGCAGAGGTAGCCCCAAGCTACAAACCTGCTCCTCCAAGGGAATGGAACCTCATCCAGAAGAAGATGAACACCTTCCAATGGGGCGGCATAGAAATGTTTTAAATAAATAAATAATAGAAGAACCACCCATTAAGTGGGTGACAGATAAGCAAGGAGCCAGGTATTTTCAATGGAGAGAGTCCCAGTTTGCTTGTCTGTGGCTTCAGGTTTGGACTTCATTTTTCATCAGCCTCTACCAGCATAGCCAATGGTCAGGAATGCTGAGAGTTGTAGTCCAAAACATCTTAAAAGCACTAGGTTGAGAAATGCTGAGGTATGCCAGGCCACTGTTAAAAGGGCAAGTGTATACCAGGCTTGTTTCTTTCTACTCAGCACTTGGTACACCATTAGAACAGATGCACTGTATGGGATTACACACCCTCAAAAAGCAACTCATAACTGAAAAATAAGCTAAGCCTTTGCTGCAGGCAAGTGTTACACAAGCAATGGAACAGACTGACCCACAGCTCTCACCCTGCAAGTTCTCTTCCATCTTATCAAAGATTCTGACACAGGTTTTCTTTACAAGACAAATAATTATAGCTTTGAACTATGAAAGGCATAAAGGACTCCTTACTGAAGCCTCAGTTTCCATTGGTTCTGGTTCTGTCATACGGTCTTTTCTCCCTCCTTCCCTCCCTCTGTTGGTCTTGAACAGTCATTCTGACACCCGCACACACATGGTATAAAGAACGCAGACTCATGGGCTGGCTCTCCTTACATTGTCCTTTCCTCCTTCCTAGCAGCCGTCTTTTACACGCATACGCAACCCTCGCTTAATTCCGGTTCTGTCATACTAAATCATCTTCCATTAGGAAAAAAAAGTTAAAACAACATGGTAAAAATATTGTGAAATTTAAGCAAGCCAGATACAAAAAAATGGACAGAATTCCACTATGGCAGTCATCTGTTTATGACTTCTAAGACTAGCCTTCCCTACAGATGTGTTTGATTCTAATTCCATCAAGCCCAGCCTTCATAGCCAGTAGCTCTGTTAGCTTGGAAAGATAAGGCAATCAAAAGAAAGTACAAACTTTCTTTTGTACAAAGTTTGTACAAAGTACAAAATACAAGTATAAACAATGCCAACATGGAAAAGGAGTAGTAGACAACTGAAGAAGCCCATGTGGCTTCACAAAAAGCCTAGTGATGATCTGAATACAAAAAAAGGACATACCTAGGAAGTGGAAAGAAGGCCTGGCTACAAACTGAAAATACAGACAGGTAGCACAGACTTTCAGGGATGGCATCAGGAAGGCTAAGAATGAACTGAGGGTAGTTGAGAGATGCTAAAAGCAACAAAAAAAGCCTTCTTCAGGTATGTCCAAAGTAAAAGACAAAGGAAAGAAATGAGTGTTCAACTAGTGCGGATGGCAAATAACAGATGACACAGAAAAAGCAGAAGAGCGCAATTCCTACTTTGGATCAGTCTTCTCCCTAAAGAAGAAGAAGAAACCATCCTGAAGAAGGGGAAGTACTAGCTGAAGGAGCAGGATGGCAACTCAAGATCGAAGGGCAGATAGTCACGGATGATCTAATTGGGTTGAATGAGTTCAACTCTCCACAGCCTGACGAACTCCATTCTAGAGTCATAGAGGAGCTGACGGAAGAACTCTCAGAAGCACTATTATTTCGGAGAAATATCAGAGGACAGGGGAAGTGCGAGATGAGAGGAGAAGGGCTAATGCTGTCCCTATATTCAAGGAAGAAAAAGAATAGCCTAGGAACTACTGACCAGTCAGTCTGACATCAATCCCTGGGAAAATTCTGGAGCAAATTATAAAGCAGTCAGTCTGCAGACACCTTAAAAACAATGCAGTGAAGCCACTATGGATTACTCCAAGAACAAATCTTGCCAGACTAATATGATTTCATTTGGGATGGGGGGGGGTGCCTCCTTGATGGACTATAGGAATGCTGTGGATACAATTTATCTTGACTTCAGCAAAGCTTTTGACATAGTGTCCCACAATGTCCTGATTAGCAAATTAGTCAAAAGTGGGTCAAGTGGAATAATGATCAGGTGGATCCACAGCTGACTACAGAATTAAACTCAAAGAGTGCTCATCAACGGCACCCTCTCAAACTGGGGAGAAGTAACAAGCGGGGAACTGCAGGGTTCTGTGCAGAGGGCCCAGTGCTCTTCAACTTTTTAATTAATGATTTGGATGGGGAAGTGAAGGGGACCATTATTAAATCTGCAGATGGCACAAGACTGGGTGGGAGAGCTTATACTCTGGAAGACAGATTCAAGGGGACCTTGATAGACTGGAGTGCTGGAATGAAAACAACAGAATCAAAGTATTTTAGGACAAATGCCAAGTTCTGCTCCTATGAAAAGGAAACCAAATGCATTGTTACAAGATGGGGAATATTTGGCTCAATATTACAGCAAATGAGAAGGGTATTGCAACTGCTGAAGATTACAAACTGAATACAAGTCAAAAATGTGACGTGGCTGCAAAAAGGGCAAATGCTATCTTTCCCAAATACTGTGAAGTACTAGTTCCCCTACATTCAGCACTGATTAGGCCTCACCTGGAGTACTACGTCCAGTTCTGGGCACCACAGTTTTGGAAAGACAAAGACAAGCTGAAAGGGTTCAGAGGAGGGCAAAAAGGATGATCCAGGAAATGGAAACAAAGCCCTACGAGAGATTGAAAGAACTGGGCATGTTTAGCCTCAAAAAGAGAAGGCAGAGGGGAGATATGATGCCACTCTACAGGTACTTGAAAGACTATCACAAAGAGGAAGGATAGGATCTCTTCTTAACAATCCCAGAGTGCAGGACTTCAACTAATGGGCTCAACTTACAGAAGCTAGATTCTGGTTAGATACCAGAAGAAAATGCCTGACTGAATTTCCTTTATAGTTGTTGTACTGCTGTAACAATGGAAACAATGACCTAGGGAGGTTTTGGGCACTCCTACTAGAGGCATTCGAGATGCAACTGGACAGCCATTAGGGAAGGATGGTTTAACTTGGAGTCCTGCACTGAGCGGGGGCTTGGACCTGATGGCCCTTTCCAACTTTTCTATGAAGAACTACTAGTTATGATGGCTGCATGCTACCTCCAGTCTGAGACAGGCTGTAGTTAATCGGTAGAACTTTGCATGCACAAAGCCCCAGTTCAATCCTCAGCATTTCCAGGAAGGTCTGAAAGAAGCCCTGCCTGAACCCAGGAAAGCCGCAGCTCCCAGTAAATGTTAACAGTGCTAGGCTAGATGGACCAATGTTCTGACTCACTGTAAGGAAGCCTCCTAAGTTCCTAGAGACTGCAGGTCTCAGTTGCTGGAGAACGTAAGCAGGATGGTTCTGCTGCACTTGTGTCCTACCTCCCATACGCAGCTCAATGGCCACTGTGTAAGCAGGATGCTGCACTAGATGGACTGTGGGTCTGAGTCACTACGGCTCTTCTTACAATGTTACATCTGGATGGTGCCTGCTGGGGGTGGCTGTCTATAAAATATAAAATAATTTTATTCTGATTAACGTTGTAAGCCATCCAGAGATGGAAGTAATGGACAGCTTACAAATTTTATAAATAAATAAATAAATAAAAAATAAATAATACTCATTAAACCGAATTAGTGATTTATTAGGAATTAGAAATGAAGCCCACCTATGGACTGCCACACCTTTATCACATGCAGATTGTCATACGCACAGTACATGCAACTGGTCATGCCTTTCCGGGTTGTACACACTACAAGTACAACATTTATGAAGGCACAATCACTGGACAGGTACTTAAGCACTTTTATATAAGGGTAAACTAAAGAATGGAGGGGGCATTTTTTTCTGATAGATTTTCACTATGTACAAAAAGGAATCCCCCTTTTGACAATTATTTGACAAGACACAGAGAATCAACAGGGAGAAAGAATTTGCTCCCTTATAATGAAAGCAGGAAGAACATCATGTAATCAAACTTGACTGGTAAAGATTACTTTGTAGGAAGAAATCTGGTTTAAAATAAATAGAAAAAGCTTGCTTGAAGATAGATAGACCCCTCTCTGCCACCCCAATAGCTACTTTCAGGCCAAAGCAATGTTCACATGTTACAGTCCTATTCTGCTATTTGCTGTATTACCATGTTTCTTCACTAAGGCTCTTAAAAAGTCTCCTGATATTCCTTCCCTTTCTTTTGAGTCTGTTAATCATCTGCTTTCATCACTTTATAATGGAAACCTTTTTTACTTGGTCTGACAGTTAAAGTGAAAGACATATGAAAGAGTGCACAGTCTACCCAAGACAATGCTTGCAACACTTTTGAGTTTCAACACATCATTTCACAGGAGACATATAAATTAGCAGTTTTACATAGGACTGCTGCCTTTTCTCCTCACAAGAGTCTTTATTTTAGGAGCTGTGTAACAAATAGAAATTTAACAGATGCATCTTTCCCAGATGAAGCAATTGGAAATGTACCTGTCTCTACAACTTAGAAAGTAGAAAAGGTGACAACAGTAAACATTGTCACTAAACAGCACTCTTTTGGCTTGACCATCCATTCAAGAAAAGTGAACTACAGGAGCAGGGCACCAGATGAACGAGAAGTGTGTGGAATACAAAGAGAGACAGACAGGAGCTCACCACAAGACTGCATTTTTGAGAGAGCATCTGTGCTGTGACTAATAAGCAGAAAGCTGATTAGAAGAAAGTCCAAAATAGTAGTGCAATAGCAAAAAAAATGAAGGAAAGGGAAGCTTAGGCAAATGTCTGCAAGGTAGATAACTGCCATTGTGGGTAAAAGCAAGACAAGTTGTTTGGAAGCAAAGGGCCAAGAAGTGTAAAAGCTAGGCAACTGAGGGCAAGCACTGTGTGGGGACATGGGTAACAACTTCAGAACAGATGAATCAACCTGCCCGAACTGAACCAAGACTGTATAAAATCAAGCATCTTATTTCCAACAGTGTCCAAAAAAACACCTCTGTGATATTCACAATCAGAGCATGAAGGCAGTAGCCCATTCTTCATGTCCACTCCAAGCATCTTGTATTCAGATGACAAAATGTCCCTGAACTATTATTTAATATGGTTTCATTTAATTAACTGTGGTCATTAGTTGTAGATTTGAATCTGCTACATGGAAGGTGGGTAGTCATTTTACAATGAGTAAATGAGTAACCAGGGTTGGCAGGAGAGAGTTGTTTAAAACTGAAGGGCTAAAAGAGGGCAACTGCCAAAGAAGCAAGAGTAAGTTGCTTCACGGAAAGGGTGGGAAATATGATGTGGAGAAGTTAGATGAGAAAAAGCCCCGAACCGAGACCTACGGTCAAGATAAAGGAAATCATGACTTTTTGGAAAGAGAAACCTAAGGATGCCAAATATGAGAAGACAACAGAGTAAGAAAGCCTCTCTGTAGGGTGGACGTGATCATCCCTGCTGATGTATGCGTGTTGAGGGGAGATAAGGGGGGTATTTCTATAGCCCTAGATGTGATGTTGCCCTCTTCCCACCTGGTGCAATGGTTTCTGGGAGTTGTAGTCTCCCAAAACAGTTAGGCCAGGGCTACCACCTCACTCCTCTCCTCCGGAACATGAATCCAGCTTTTTCAGCAGGGACTTTCATTGTTCCCCGCCTCATCAAAGAAGACTTCCTTGAAGACTCGCTCCAGAGCCCGTATTGCCCCTTCGCAACGGACCAGCGGAGGACTTCAAGTCCCATGGTGCTCCGCGCCACCACAGCTCAAACGCACGCGCAATGCAGGTGAGAGGTCAGGCCAGCCGCCACAGGCCCTAGCCACTGCGGGCCTCCCCACTCCCTCAGTCCCGCTCACCGCGAACCCGCTGAGACGGGTAGAGGCGCTGCGCCTTCTCCAAGAAACGACGCGCCTTTTCCGTCTGGTTGGCCTTGATGGCGGCCACCGCGATACCAATACAACGCTCCGCCTCGTCCCTGTTGGATTCCATGGTGGCGGCGGCGGCGGCAGTGTAAAGAGCCGGCGCCCAGTGATTCCGTCACCCAAGGATTGCGCAGCGTCCTCTGCTGGAATCTCCCTAATTGTGCGGGCCGCAGATTCTACCGAACTGTTTGTACTAGCGGTAGCATTCCTGCTCTCTTGCCGTATTAACCAGAATAGCCGGGCACCTTTGCGTGAGAGATTCTTCAAGTGTTGCAAGAAGACTCCTGAGCCGGTAACTCAGGAACCCGTCTGCAAATTTTCAAAAGGAACTATGAAAAATCCCAATATCCATGTTCCTGTAATATCTTTAATAAAGATTAAAGTGCCAAGCAAGGCATCGACAAAATTGTGCAGACGTTCGAGACTGACAGATCTCTTCTTCAGGCAAGATGTTTTAAAAACGCACGCGAGAGGCGGCAGGGGGTGACTCGACGCTGAAGCCACCTTGCCTGCACATCTAGACTAGTTACTTACTTGTTTAAAGTGGGAGGAGGAGTCTGCTGGCCCTATGATGGCTATATGTTAAATTTACTGCCCTGATTGCTTTGGGTGAAAGAGGTGAATGTTGTAGACGCTGTTTTTGGGAAATATAAAATCTAGCTCTCCTGAGGAATGTTCTCCGTCATGGTCAGGGTACGTGAGGTTCCTCTTATGGGTGGATCAAAGAAAAATCTGGAAGTTTTTATATTTCCAAAGCATGAATGTTACATATGATCAGGTCTGATGACAATACAGATGTTTTCATGCTGCCTTTTTGGGACAACTGGGTGTGTCACAGGGCTCCTAGCAGTACCAGGCGGCAATATGCAGCAAGTCCATTTTTTAAAATTCTGCAGTGAGAAGAAAGAAAGAAAAATACCACAGAAGCATTCTGTTACTGAGGCAAGGGGACTGCACAATGAAAAACTTCTCTGGAAGGACCTGTTGTCTTCATGCAGTCCAATGTGGAACCTGTAGGGATCCCCAGTCTCAGCAATCATTGGGATATAATTCTTTCAGGCCGGTTGAAGGCTCTCTCTCTCCCCCCCCCCCCCCCCCCCCCCCCCCCCCCCTTTCTGGCACTCACAGGTCTTAAACAGCCTTAGGGAAAATGGGAAAGGGGCTTCCAACAGTTCTCCCAGGCTGTTAATATCCTTGCTTGCTGGGAAACCCTACAGAGCAGATTTTCAGGATGGTGCATGCTAGTGGACTTCAGCTGATTTAGTCCTGTATCTCTGCATCACCTTCAGCATTCATTTTAGCTGTCAAAATGAGGAAAAAAAAAACCTCCTATGCTGACCATGTTCAAGAAACAGGTAGATAATTTTTTAAAATGTACATTGGAAAACAATTTTAAATGTTTCGATATAAAGTTTATCCATATTCTAACTTTCACCCCAAAAGAGGCAGCAGTGGATACTACTAGAATACAATAGAGTAATGGATCAAACCTTATGTATAATCAATACATTTAAGTGTATACACTTAATGAGATTCTTTTTATTATTTAGACTTTTTTGTTTGATGGTATTCACAATACAAATAAATTGAAAAAGTCAAGACTTCATTTAAACGAACTTGTTTGGATGGGTGGGTTGTGATTTTTAAACAGAAAAATTATGGCTGATTTTTAGTGTTTTTTTCATCATCAATTTTTATCCAATGTGCTTACCTAGAGGAAGGGTTGTCAGTGAGTATTAAAGAATGATAACTTGCTAGTCCCTGGCTTTTATTGTGTTATTCTGCCCCCCATTTTTCCATATAAACTAATATGTATTTTCTTCTAGCTCAGCTATTTTCTCACTGGTTAGAGATGAATGTGCCTAATAAAACAAAAGCAGTTTTGTTAAAAGAAACTATAGACCTGGGCATGCATTCAAGTAATTTTGAGTTTTCCTCTCATATTTTATATCATCACTGGACAGAATCATCGCTGTATAATTCACTACTTGGGGGGACTTGACTTGTTCTCTTTGTGATACAAACTACGTTCTCAATTATAACCTTGCAGTTGACAGGACATGACAAAAGCTGTAGGAAAGCTTTGACTCTCAAGCACTGTTTCAAATACTAAATTATCATGGCTTGCTCTGAAGGTATGTGACAGAATAACCTTACTGAAGCTGATCAGCTCACCTGGACTCTGGACGTTGCCTGGATGGAAAACTCCTCAGAAACCTCTTGTGTGCTTTCTCCCTCTTGGGTCCTCTGGAAAAAGAATGGGGTTTTATATGAGTGTAATGCATTCTTAAGAACATGTAAGTATTGTAATATTTGGCTTTTTAGGATTTAATTTTTAGAGAAATCCTCTGAATCTGAAAAGGCAGCTTGTAGCTTTTCAGATATTTTGGCGTTGACTCTGTTGGCAAGCCTAATCTTCAGAATGGCTACAAGTCGCCCACCTCAGTTCTACATGAAGAGGATATCTGTAACAGAATTTGAATTCAAGGCATTCTGGTACAAATTTCATCACTTTACTAATAAATCTCCAGAAAATACTAGTCCACCAGTCCTTTGCCATATGTTAGTCACCTGCGGTACACAGAGCTTTCTTCCTTTCAAAGCAGTGTTTACAATCCTACACACATTTAATGGGAATGAGCTCCATCATACCCAAGTCTCCACACCAATCCTAAACTGAAGATCCACTGGCCACTGGGGGTTAGGATGGGGTGGGAATGCCCCTCTTGCCTGCAGGCCTCAGTTATAGCTGCTGGAAGCTAGCTCCACAGGTGTGGATTTACTGCCAGTGGTTGATGCTGAGACAAGGTAATCCTGGAAGGAAGAGGGCAGCTTTAGATCCTAAAATGAGGCGCCTCAGGCTGGGGATGCCATAACTAATCCCCCTTGCCCACCCATTGGTTTTACTGGAAGGGGAGAATCCAAAATATCTTTTCCAACATAAGGTGTTTTTTTCAGCATTTCCCCAGCTTTTCAGTCCTCTCTCCCTCTCTCCCTCCCTCCCTCTCTTTCTCTCACACCCCCCATCACTTTGGATTGCTTTTCTACTCCTTTCAACCAATGCCTTTTAATGGAACCAGATCCAAAACAGAAATATTAATGTTGAAACTTCTGCAGATGCTAAAGATGGAACAGAGGCTTAAATGGGTGTACCTCTAATAACAGACCGAACTTCTTATTTACCAAGGGACTCTTCTGCAACCCAGTGCCCTCCAGATGTTTTAAACTTTGAACTCCCAGCAGCACAACCTGCGTAGCCAGTGGTTAGGGAGCCTTGGAGCTGTAGTCCCGGACATGGGATACAAGTTTGGGGAAGGCAGTACCTGGGGGGTAATTTCCTGAATATCTGCAAACTTAAGGGGGAAGTGTTACAAAGAGGCCCATCAGTGATATCTTTCACCATGGAAATTAGTAAAATATGTGGACAAAACAGAAGGAAAATGTGAATATGAAAGAGGATTCTATTCATCTGTACTATGTGAAAGAGCAAAACAGACTGACAATTGTTTAAAAATGTTAATTTTGCTTTGAATGCTTGGTATATATTTAATAACTGCAGCTAAAATTAACATCCCAAGGCAACAGAATATATAGAGTAATTTGTAAGTAAAGAAATTAGTTAATAGGCTTATTGAAATCAATAACTTGATTTCTGTTATCTGCTCTGAACATGATTGTCTGCATACAACCTACTGTCTCTCCAAAAGAAAACAGCAATTAAGCACAATTTTGTCAGTTATGACAACTAGTAATAAAATTATGTTAATATTTGACTAAAATAGATTATTGTATATTTAAAGTAATTAAGGCCTAGAAGGAAAGTTAATTTATGTTTAATTGAATGAAGGAAATCTAACATGTAAGATTGATTAGGAGCAGTGGTTAAAACAAGCTTAAATTCTTAAAAACATTATTTCCCCCATGTTTCCTTCCCTCCCTCTGTGTATTGACCTAATGTATCATTTTTATAATGAGTACAGAAAAACAATTTCTGAATAGCATGTACATGATCATACTGTTAGTTGCCTGGCAGTTAATTATTTACTCCATACCCCTGAGTAAGTATTAGCTACTTATTAACTTGGTTTTAAGGACTGCAGGTGTGCTGCTGTGCTGGCTGATCGAAAGGTTGCCGGTTTGAATCTGCACAACGGGGTGAGTTCCCGTTGCTCCATCCCTGATCCCGCCAACCTTGCTGTTCGAAAGCATGCAAATGCAAGTAGATAGAAAGGTACCACTTCCGTGGGCAGGTAACAGCGTTCCGTGCAGACATAACGTCAAGGGGAAACCTTTACCTTTAACTTGGTTTTGTTTTGAATTAAAACCTAATTGTCATGGTCAAATGAGTCTGTTAAGAATTTTGTCAAATATTTGAAGGGATCTTTGCCTGTGGTGAAAAGATCAAGAAGTGAAGTACATGTCAGAAAAGGATTAGGAAATTCCACCAAATAGTTTGTTCGGCGGCTTCTCTGATCACTGGCATGCTGTCATCCTTGAATTTGCTAGAATCCAGCAGATGGTGTGTAATTGTTTCCAGATCTGTTTACGTCAGACCTCTGAGTTGCTCATAGTCTTGTGCCCAAACTGACTATAGTCTATGTAAAACAAATATTTTTTAAAATGGTGGCATGATTGGCCCAAATTTTCTGCATTTTTAAAAAAATCAGAATTCTTTAACTCATATACGTTATTTAAATATCTGGGAACTTGCTTTGCACAATCTGTTTCTAACAAGAAAAGAACCAAAGAGATATGATAAGGTGGAAATCTTTTTTCATTCACTCCTTACTGACTTCTGAAATTCACTTGGCATGACTTTGCAACCATCAAAGCTCACAGAATTTCTTTTGGATTTTTAATGTTTGTTTAATATTATATTCTGAGTGTTGGATTCTGAAAGCTGAATTATTCCCCCATCTTACTTCCCATGCTTGGGTAGCATAAAAGAAGATGAACAGCCTGGCTTCTCCCCTACTTTTACATTGAGCTCAGACAAATAATCCTTTCCAATGATCCTTGATGGATGCAAAGTTGAACATGCAAATGGTGTATTTACTGGAGACCTTTCAAGTAAGCCCTATATTCTGTCAGTGTTTATTTTTGCCAAGGGCAGCCCCCGTTTTCTGCTGCTTCTCCCTGCTTCTGTGGGTGCCAAATGCAATTCGTGTACATGCACATGCAGTAGGAGTTGCCAGCACCATTCTCCAAGTTTCAGGCTCCATCGCCATTTTTGTTTGTATTAAATTACATCCCTGGGAATGGGGTAGACAACATATTGATGTGCCTGCCAATGCATGTGCATAGGAGCAGAGGCATCGGTAGATCACGGTATTCCCATCTCACAGATCTTGGTTTATTTGAACTTCTCTTTGCTCTTTACCCTCCATTGGACAACGGAACTGCAAGCCTCCAAGGGAAGGGGCTGCAGCTCAATGGAAGAAGCCATGCTTTGTATGCAGCAGGACCCAAGTTCCATCCCTGGCATCTCCAGGTAGGGCTCGAAAGCTCCGACCTGAAACTGCGGAGAGCCTCTACCAGTCAGTGGCAGCAATATAGGGCTAGAGGGACAAAGGCTATAACGCAAGATGAAGTAGCTCTCCAGAACATGTCAGAGTTGCAACCTGTATATGGCAAGTGTCACAAGATTACAGTAGAAATGAAACATCTTGTTCGACTTTCTTTAAAGTTTGAAGATGGAAACCATTATGGTCACTGTACTAAAAACCAAACTCCGTGGAATGCTACACCGAAGGTGCAGAATCGAAACCGCAGACCAATCAGGCCTGCTGGAGATCCCAATCCAGATAAATGGGTTATCTTTGTAAAGCATGGGATAAAAGGAATTATCTTGGCTGTAACAAGCAGTTGTGTATAAAAGTTGGAATGTATGGAATACAGTTTCCTTTTGGTTTTTTATACCAATTATTTCACTGACCTGCTCCCATTGCTTTTACAAAAACACCCCAACTCTTAAAACATACACAAAACTCAACCAGGTATGTGGTTGCACTAATTGACCTTTAGGCCTGTCTTTGCTTCTTGAACCTGCAACTGAGGAAAGCAATTCAAAGGTGTTCTCTTCTAGTACAAAGTAACTTTAATGGACTCTCCTAGTACAAAGTAACTCAAATTACTCAACATCAGGATTATATCTGTGAGCTGGGAAATGACACACAAGGGGAAAAGAGAAAGAATAAAAGCTTCCAATACCTCATGGTTCTTTTCTTCACATGATGCAAGATGCCCAAGCATTGCATGAGCCAGTTTGATTACTAGAAATCGTAAATACCCCATTAGTTTTCCAAGACCTTTGTACAAGCACTGTGTGGGAGAAGCCTTGCCGTGTGCTGGTGGGAGAACTGTTCAATTCGTAAACTGCCCGGTTGCTTCAGGAGGATCTCACCTGAATGAGCCTGGTGTGTGTTTTGGTCCGTCCAGTGCTTTGGGGGCTTTGTTCATTAGTTAATTTCCCTCTGTTGAAAGGTCACCCATTTGCCATGCTGAGTCAACTGCTCTGATGGGCCAAAAGTAACAATGCATCTTTATTCTGGGGCTATAATCAGAGAGAGCTGGCAAAGCTCAGAACCTATTAAGATGAATTAAACAGAGGCCAAATGGCAAAAGAAAACAGGAGGGTGCAAGGGCTTTGTGTCCTAGAGATTAATTAGACCCCCCCCCCCCCCAGTCTAATGCAGTGAGGAAATGGCTTGGAGTTTTGCCACTCTGGTTCATGGCACGAAGTTTATAATCCCCCAGAGTCACAAGGGAAGTTGATTCAGGGGAGAGAACTATGCCCTCCATTGCTGTATGCACAGTAAGTTTTCCCAGCATACAACTGGTTCGCAGTATGGCATGCAGCAAGCCAAAGAAGGAAGCCAGCTCCGTCAGCAGCGGATCTTGAAAATAGTTTTGAAATAATGTTTCCCAGTCCTGTTTTTCTACAGACGATGGGGTTGGATCCAGAGTTAGTTGTGTGCCATCTGCTAGCAAAAGGATGCTTCCCCGTGGCAGCCCCTCTGGCCTCCTGGAAAAGCCACACAGAGGGTTGTGGGACCCTGGTGTGAGCTGGATTATGGGGAGCGGCAAAAATCTGGGGAAAGCACTTTCTCTCCTTGAGTAAAGAAAGCCCTTCCGTTTGTGAAGAAAGAACCTGGATCTCGCCCAGTGCTTGTGCTTTCACACGCAGCTGCCATATTATATTTTCTATATAGCAAGATATACCACTATTATTAAAGATACTCATACATAGACTTCGACAAAGGCAGCCCAAATATCTCTATATTTGCCCATTTGTAGATTATGCCTAAAAAAGAGAGAGGTACATAGTATCTATGTTTAATATATATAACAAATTTACTTAAATCTTGTATGGGAAAATGGTAATATTCATTTTATTATCTCCCCTTTTTATCTGTATTTTGGCTTGATTTTGAATTACAGCTGTGTCAAAAATACACAGGTGTCATGTAAACATCTGCTTTCCCATGTGGCAAGACATTGCTGCAGAACAGGGCGGGCTTGTTAACTTCAGGATGGGTACAACCCTTACAACATGCAACAGGAGCAGGGAGAAGGTCTGAGTGAGGAGACGGGGGTAAGTACTTTGTTGGTGGGACTCTCTCATCCATTGCAGCTTTTATATTGAGCTCTACATGAACTATCCATGACTGGAAGCCCATTATTGGGATGGAGTTCCTATACCGCAGGAGGTTCCATGGATCGATCCTATAATGTCTGAAAGAGAGCTTGCAATGAATGGGGAGCCCCATGGAATAGGAGCCACCAGCCTCCCCTGGGCCGGAGCGCAGGACTCTGGTACAGAATCTCAGTCTTGTGCCCAGTGGGTCATGGCTTTCACCAAGTAATTCTTGAACTTGTCACATTGTAGTGACTCACAGGACTGTTTCCGAAACTTATTTTCTCTCAGTGCGATTCTAAACACAGGCCGTCCTAAAATATGCACTTTGCAAGCATCGTAGTATGGTTTCTGGGCTGACAACAGCCTCAGCAAATTCAGAGCAGTGTGAAAGTCAAGGGGTGATTGTACTTTGGTCCAAACAAAAGTCCAGGAATGTGTAGATCAAGTCGGTTTGATGGATTGGAGGTCAAAGCAAATCCTCCAACATTCCTGTAGAAAATCTTTCAAGGGATAGCAATGCCTGGGATCCCCTCCTAGAGTAAGAACCTGCGGGGCAGCGGGGAGAGAGACTTTACAGTAGTTTATAATATTATGCATGGTGCAGAAAAATACATCAAGTAATTAATACCAGATTTAGTACATGCCAGAGAAAACACATCTTAACATAAGGTAATCAGTTTGGATGGTCACAAAATGAGGCAAAGTCTGTTAGGGTCTGTCTGTTCACTACTGCATTTGTATGCCACCTTTTTTTCCTCTGCCAGGAACCCACACAGATTCACATGGTCCTCCTCGATTTCATCCTCACAGCAACCTTGAGAGGTCAAGCTGAGTATCTGTGGCTGGCCCAAAATTACATGGTAAGCTCCAGGACCAGGTGGAGACAGGAACCACCACCTCCTGGGTCCTGAGCCAGCACTGTAACCACTGCACCGTAATAATGGCTTAAATTGAAGCCATTAATTTCAAAGATTTTAAAGAGCATTAACCAAATTCATGAAGGATATACCTGTTGTGAGCTCAGTGGAACTCCCAGTCTGAGAGACAATATGCCTCTGAAGACCAGCTGCAGGGAGCAGCAACAGTGAGAGGCTTATTGTCCTCATGCCCAGCTTGTGGGCTACTTGGAAGTATCATTCAGCTTGCTGCCCACCATGGAGTTTAACAACTGATTGATGAGCAAACTAAACAAATTAGGCACAAAGTATTCTTCTTATCTAACCTTAACATAGGGACTGCAGGTGGCACAGTGGTTTAAACCGTTGTGCTGATGGGCTGGTTGATTGAAAGGTCGCCGGTTCGAATCTGCACAAAAGGGTGAGTTCCCGTTGCTCTGTCCCAGCTCCTGCCAGCCTTGCAGTTCGAAAGCATGCGAATGCAAGTAGATAAAAAGGTACCAATTCGGTGGGCAGGTAACAGTATTCTGTGCACTTTGGTGTTTAGTCATGCCGGCCACATGACCACGGAGACTGTCTGCGGACAAATGCTGGCTCCCTCGGCTAGGAAACAGGGATGAGCACCACCCCCTAGAGTCAGGCATGACTGGACGGAACGTCAAGGGGAAACCTTTACCTTTAACCTTAACATGTTGGAATTTGTGAAGGAGACACTACTGCTTGGTGCCTGAGAGATGAAAAGACACACTTGTCAAATTGTTGGTGGTATGGCTGCACAGCTTGAGACTGCTCGAGCTGAACACAACCCTTTATACCACAGCCTGGCAGGTGTTTGATGCTCTTAGCCATGCGTGTTCAGGATGCACATCTCTAGGTGGGTCTGTTTCTAGGTCTGAGGAATTAGGAGGAAGTCCTTCGGAAAGACAAGGTCTGCTGGTGGCTACAGAAACCTCTGTCCGCTGCAGCCCTGGCCGTATTCCTGCCAGATGACCAGCTGCTGGGGCCTGGCATCTGATTCAAATAACAGGAGTACGTTTAGTACTTTGCTACTGGTTCTGTGGGTAGGAGAACAAAGTTGAGATCAGAGGTTTTTCAGAGGTTTCATTGAAAAAGCAAATAAAAGGCAAATTACAGGTAAGTTACAGAGAACTGTCCCAAATAGGAGAGTAAGAAACAGAAGCAGCAGTGAGTTAAAGATACTGCTTGGACTGAGAGGGAGAGAGAGAGAATGCAGCATGCAAAAATGAGGAAGGGGTGAAAGCTGGCAAAGCTGACAAGAGAGATAATATACTTATCCTCCTTTAAGTCTGCTGAGAAGTACATCAGAAGCAGAGTGAAAGGGATTAGGAATGTCACTGGCAAGGTAACTCCAAAAAGGCAAGGAAAATAGACACTTCCAGGCTGCAGCAGAGTTTTAGCTGGGCCAGATGCTGGAATGCTGAGCACAGAGACAGACACCCAAAGTGGCAATTCCAAGAGTTAGTCACCCCTTCAGAGGACATGTGGAAGGCAGGGACAGGTCTCTCCCCAGCACTGCTATCTTGTCAGCTCCACTGCTGAACCTTCACACCTTGGACATAAAGTCTGAACCTGTGTGTGTTCCTCTGACTGTTCATAGACTGTTCCACATGCTCAGAAAGCCTGTACAACTGGGACTCTGGCTCCTGATTCTGAGCAGAGCAAGCTGCCCCAGCTGGTCTAGGGCCTCAGGATACAAGCAGCGAAGCTCCCAGGGTGCGAATGACCAGGGAAAGCAAAGAGGAGTTTGGTGGTGAAGTTCAGTGGGGGACATCCTCCTTTTCTCTTTTTTCTTTCCCCTAACATTTTCCTCCTCCTTTTCTTTCTGTCCCCTTAGTTCCCCAACCCAAAACTGTTTTCCTCCTTGCAAAACACTGACATGGGATTGTGTTGCTAAGCTTTAGTGAAGACAGGAGAAAGCACCCGTTGTCACACCAGCTCGCCAAGACAGAATCACAAAGGTTGCACCGACAATGGACCAAGAAGTCTCCACAGTGAAGATGACCTACAAAAAGTGTGCAGTGTTTGTTTTCTTACCTGATGGCAACAGGCCTATATGTACAACAAGAGCAAGCTAGTAGCCCTGTTAGAAGAAAAGGTGAGAGCACTGGAGCAGTGAGTGTCCATCCTCAAGGCGGAAGATGGACAATGAAGAAAGAAGATGAAGAATTTTTAGACAGAGCGGTGCAGCTGCAACAGCGAAGTGTAGTCCAGAAGCAAGAAGTGTGTCAACAAGCTGAGGCAGAAGAAGAGAACCCCGAGGGAAGGGGAAATGAGGAAGCTCCCTAGAAGAGGGTGACTGTTGCAGAAGAACTAAAGACACTCTCCACCCGTGGAAGCAGTGGAACTATGGAACCAGTTTAAGTTTCTTGAGGAAGAAGCGAGTGAGAAACCGGCCATGAAAGAACTACATGACACAACGAGCACCTCTGGAAAAGAAAAAAGAAAAAGAAAAGGTCAATTGAAGTAAAGAAAAAGATAACAAAGTTTGCAGCAACAAAAGGGGAAGAGTGATGGCTGTGGGAGATTCCCTGAGGCGCAAGATAGAAAAATACGTATATCACGATGACCCAGAGAATCACCAAGTGTGCTGTCTCCCTGGAGCCAAGATTAAAGATACACGTAACCAATGAGTCCACACATCTGATTCAACCCACTGACAAATGCCCCTTCCTTCTCATCCACATGGGAACTAATGACGCTGCCAGGAGAAGCTTTGACAAAATAACATCAAACTTCAAAGCTCTAGTGGGGGAAACCAAACCACTGATGCCCAGATAGTCTTCTCCCCAGTCCTACCAGTTCGTAGAAGGGGAACCGACAGGGAAAGAAAAATCCTTCAAAGGAATGACTGGCTGCGGCATACCCAAGCTTTTCATTGCTCGGAGCCCTTGGGGTTAGAACATGCTTTTCCCCATGTCACTAGAGGGGCATGCAGGCACATCATCTTCTGAGCCACTAGACCATGTCAGCTGTAGGCAACTACAGTCAAGATGGAGATCCTAAGACAGAATGGAAATGTGGAGATAAACTGAAGGCAGGCTAGTAATGATGCCATGCATCATTACTTATTATTGACAGGGAGCAAAACCCCGTTTAGTGAGCTCCTGGTGGGCCTCCGTCTAAAGCTGGGGGACTCACTCCGGTTCAGTGGGTTGCAAATTGTGTGTAGACCAGCTCAGACAGCAAATTTCAATACCATGGTTTTGATAGGGTAACAGAAAAGGAGGAGAAAAATGCTCTTCTACTGGAACAATCCATTTTCTGGGCTGAGCTAGCAGCACCAGGATGGAGGGCATCTTTTCCATCAGGCTGATAAAGGAGGAAACTTAGAATTAGAGCAGCCAAGCAGAAACATTAGCAGATAAACTTATAGCTAGTTCAGGCCATTTCCGAGAATAAAGTGAAGGGAGAGCAGGTTGTTAATGCTGCTGTGACCATTGGCAATAGTTTTTTTTAGCGCTCCAATAGTTCCAGAAAGTTTATCACTTGTAATTAGGAAGTAATCAGCAGTCCCACCACCTTTGGCAGTATGGACTTTGCCCTTGATTGCTGATTACTAAAGGCTTCTGACGAGACAGATGACTCTTGACACAGGAGCGCCAAACTGGAGTCGTGTGAGTGGGCTCTCCTTCAAAACTGTCAAGGGGCCGGAAGTAGCATGTCATTTGTGGGAAGTGCCAAGGGCAGCATATTCTAGGTGCCAGTTGGAATCATATATCTCTTACTGACCTTCTCTCAGTGATCTTGTTTCCCAGTGTATTGACTGACCATTTTAAAGCATTTTCAATTGAATTTGTTATTATTATTATTTTTAAAAGGAGACATTTTGTTTTCTGCTTTGAAGGTTTGCACAGTGGGCATCTTATATTCCAAATGTTTAAATTTGGAATATAAAAGTATGCTTTGAGATATCATTTTAGAGATAACGTTGTTTATAACTGATGCAATAAATTAAACATCAACACAAGAGGAAAAGTGAAAATTAAATAAACATTCAACATCATAAAGGCAGAAATTATTAATACTAATACTAATAATTGTAACAGAGGAGAAGGAGATGGACAACTTCCAAATATGCGAAGTTCTTCATCTGCATTCCAAATCTCACCTGGAAAAGATAAGCTTCACATATGGCTGTTCCCTATCTGATGTAGGAACCCTTTCACACAGTCTTTAAGGGAGGATAAAACATGGGGAGAGACAGAAACCCCTGTTGCCTATACAACAGTGAAAGTGAAACTGATTTGCTGTAGGCTCAGATGCTGATAAAAGGAAATACTTCCTCCGTTAAGGCTCTGCAGACTATGGAATTTTCTGCCACAAGCTGTTGTGCTAACTGCTGGCCAGAGGTTAAACCTCTCACTGAGACCTGGGTGCATCTATTTACAGATGCAAATAAAAGTTAAGGAGGTGGGGTAGATCCCTCTCCCATGTCATGATTCCAACTAAAATCCTCACTAAAATCCACTGCTATTTTCTTTGGGCAAGGGTTCAAGGCCTGATCTCCCAGCACTTACCCACCCTGCTCTCTTCACCACATTTGTGGGTAGAGAAAAGCATCCATGTAGCTCAAAGGGGTACATTTAGTAACTTGTGGTTTAGCCCTTATTTAGGCTTTCAAAACATGAGGCAAATTCATGGAGGGACCTATCTAAAATGAGTGTCTTCCATTAAAAATAAATCTTGGATAGAATATCAGACTTGTTTCACCCAACATTCTCCTAAATGCCACTATTGTTTGCAAGGAACGGCTACTTTAGTGTTTTCCATGGTGACCGAAAGAATAATTCCTTGTAGAATTCCCTGCTGGATCATCTCTGCTAACAAACAGGAGAGAGAGCAGGAATTAATACAGTGACAGAATGCTGGTAAGGTAAGGCAATTTCACACTCTAATAAGATAAGTTTCTAAAGTTACCTTATAATAACTATTGTTTTCAATGGCTTTCTTAGGAGGAAATAAGACGTCGCTCACACAGTGGATCTGTGTTAATGACTGAATTACAGAATGCTTGGTAGTGTGTGGTAAAAAGACGAGGAGGAGGAGGAAGGGGGAGAACAATAAAGGAAAAGCCGATTTCATGCACATTACCTTTTCCTAGAAGAAGTATGCTTTGCGTCAGGGGCAATGCTGAAAAAGAAGTCTTATCCTTAGCCTGCATCCCTGACATGAAAGACAATACAAAGGAAAAAAGTGAGAAGGAACAATCCATATGATCCACCTCCCATAAAATCCAAGCAAATTTTTCATTCTAATTTCATACGTTTTAATCTTCTGCGGGCAGAAGGAGTAGGAATAAGCCCTACATAGAGGAACTGCCAGCTGTCCTCTAAGGGAGATTCACATCACTTGCCATGCTGCAAATAAGCTGTACAGTGGGGGCTGTTCAGGGATTAACCCATGATGTGCCTTACAGAAGATCAGGCTCACTGTGGGTTGTTCTCCCACTGTTCCTTGCCCTGGTCCTCCAGAGTCCTGCACTTCAGGCCCTGTCCTGCCATCCTCTCTCTGCTCCATTTGTAAGCCCCTTTCATTCACATTCTTTTTCCCCCTAGAGTCCCATGCCACTGTCAGTGATGGCCACTCCAGCAATGCCCAAGCAGGGCTTTTGAAGGACCATCTTTTAAAAAAGGGTGACACAAATATGTACAGTTTTATTCATTTTTCCCCGCAGCGCTTTGCAGGTACTCACCTACACCTGTCTGAAATGTGGAGCCTTATCTGGCCAACATCCTAAGGCTGCATATAGGTTGCTTTATGCCTACTTGACAGCTGTCAATTGGCAAAATTTCAACTGAAAAGTATAATATTGAAGGGATTTTCTCCTCTGAAATGGGTTATGAGTACATCTTCCCATTTGTGTATGATCCTCGAGTTTTTCGTAGTATTGTCCTGACTTTTCTCAGCCCCCTCCACTCCATCAAGCTTCTTGTTACATCCCCCACTTATGACAGCTGTCAAAAAAGGTGTTCTTTTCTTTCAAACTTTGAGCATCTTTTCAGATGGGGAAATGTATGGCCATGAAATGTGTATGTTTACATTTTGGCAACTGTCAAAAGAAACAGCTGGTTAAAACTGTGGGACGTAGACCGCCACTTTCTGAAGTACCTAGAGGCTGGCAGGTGGGTGGAAATGTGGAAGAAACTGAGAGCAGTCAGAGAAGTATTGCCATACTAGAGGATCACATGCAAGGATGCTTAACACCCACATACAGGGAAGAAAACACTTCACCACTTTGCTTTCCATTGATAGCTCACCGATCTACAACTGTCAAGTGTGCACAAAGTGAGCTCTAGGCACATACCTGTTTGGGACTGGAAGATAAAATGATGAACAAAATTGCACACATTTGTGCCCCCTAAGGAGGCAGTGATAGTCACTCCAAAGTGTTGCTTTGGCATTGGTGGAGCAGGTATTACTGGCACTAGAATGGGCAAGAGCAAAAGCGAGTTTTGCCCACTCTTATTGAGTAGCTCACTCCAGAAAGCCATGCTGGGATTGATCTCCTAGGTTCAGGTGACACACCAACCTATCATGGATTCAACAGTTCTAAAACAAGCCATGGGTCGTCAGGATGGCTTGCTCCTGAAAAACAAACAATCCTGCAGGAAGTGGTCAGGGCTAGTTAGCCAGGATGGGTTGCCATGTTGTACATACCCAATTCAAGATACACAGTCTTCCCACTCTAACAATCCCATCTATTTTATTTTTAAAAAATAGGGGAAAACTTTCTTTATGTTCACATTTGAAAGGCTTCTATTTTGTAATTGGATGTATAAGAGAAGCATTTTTCCAGTACTAACTTTGCCATTACTTATCGGAGAGAAATCTATTGGCAGCTTAAATTAAACTATCACATTAAATCTGTATTCAGACTGAGAATTTGCAGATAACTCAAACAGCAGGGCACTGAATTGTCTCTTTTGCATTACTGTGAAACCATCCAGGCATCTTCAGATAGATGTCTTCTTTGTCTACATAACTATTGACCATATATAAGAAGGAGTCATTGAGGTGCTACAGCTCAGCAGAGTGTTAAACAGCTTCTCCAGTTCATTGCTGAAGGCACGGGGAAAGCTACACCCATCTGCTTGAAGGATGTGGGGTTGGCTGAGCTACATATTCAGAGCTATCAGCTCTGAATGTTCAGAATGCGGGAAGCAGAAACTGAGACTCAAGATCATTGCAGAAAGATAAAAATGCATTTATTTTGTTATATACCTTCCTTTATCTCTCAGAAAACGTTTGTATTTTTGGCTTTTCAGTGCTGCAAAGGGAAATAAACCATGAGTTATACTGTGTTCCTTGAGGGGAAATAAATAATGAATCGTACTGTACAGGAGATTCTGTACCTACAAGGCAGTAAAGCCACGCTAGATATTTTTACGTAGCACAAATAACATGCAGAGATCGCCTACATGTTGCAGGGCTTCAAGGCGTCTTTCCTGGAGATTGGGCACTGGGTGTAAGAAAACTCTTCTGCTATGGCCTGGGCTGAACTTGCATTTGCTCTTTGCTATCCTTGCTTCTCCCATTTCCCTGTTCTCCTCAGGCGATAAAGAGCCTGCAGTGTCTGTGTGGAACCGGAGGAGGATCAGGTTGGCAGGGGACCCTCTGAACAATTTGTGGTGCGCTGGCTGTTTTGGCCTACAATCCTCCTAAGCTCTAGGCAGCACAGCTGGTGGGGAAAGATCAGGCTTTGGTCCACCTCTGAACGGGCACAATGCAGCCACCCTGAAAATGCCGGTCAGATGGAATGGGATGGAATATAACATACCACGGTTGCCTGAAGCTAACAGGGAGACAGAGGTGTCAGTGCACTGGAGAAGGGAAGATGAAATCTTTTCTCCTGTTGCAGTGCTCTTAGCTGAAGCATCCAGGGATGGCCTCTGGCTTTGAGTCTGAGCCCATGTTTTACATGCAGAAGTATTAATTATATATTTAAAGCATTGATGCACCTTTCGAAGCGTGTAAGAATGAGTTGTAAGTTTCTGGCACCTTCAGCCTGAAAGATTAAGGTTGCAGGCATTGTGACTTGGTGCTATGGGTGGTGTAAAACTGTGGCAGCCACACAAACAAACACCTCTCCCGGAGATCCTGGAGTGGCCCTGACAGACAACGAACAGTACACAGCGGTGGACTTGATGGACAATAATCCCAACCAATGGACCTGGTGAGCATCAGCGCCTTGTGAACAGTTTTCCAGACAGTGAAGCCCTGGCTCCATATGCTTGGAAAGCAGCCCAGTAAACCGAGCTCCCACATTTAGAGAACAATGCTGCTGAAGACGTTATCTAGAGCTGACGCAGGTTTAATTGCAGCTTGGCTACAGACGCAGGAGGGGTTCCAATGTTTTCATGGCATTTAGCAGGGTAAAGGGCTGAGGCTTCTTCATTATCAGTATATAAAGGTTATCCAAATCCAAAAGAGAAGAGCAATTTTGCCTCTATAATACCTGTGCCTCTACTAACTCACTATAATGGGCAGTATACAGATAAAGCTTGATGACAGGCAATATATGGCCATCCATCTTTCCCCCGAAAGGACTTATTTCCTCTGAGAGGGAAGCTCTTGACAGGCAGGGTGATGCATGGGAGTGCGCAGAGGTGATATAGGTTTAGTCGTAAACAAAAGGTGACGGGGTGGTAGAATCGCCCAATCCAGTTCTGCAGGGTGTCAGCATTGCATACAGATTGCTTTTCCTGGGGCGGCAGGCAGCTTAATCCAGCTGTGATGGCTGCAGTCCCTTCCCACTCCTAAAACACCAGTGTGGACAAGTTCACGAGACGTGATGAGACCTGTTCATTGGGCACCTCACAGACCGATAAAATGCATCTAAGGGGGCTGCCGTTGGGTGGTGGCATAAACCAGACTTCCCTGAACTGGCATCCTCCTGACATGTTGGACAAGCATTCCCGTAATTCCCAGCCAGCAAAGCCATTACGGGAGTTGTCCAACACCCTGGGAGGGCAGCAAGGTGGAGGAGGCTGGGGCCAGAGAACAGGTAACAGCAGGTGTACTCCTGGTGCCGTGTTCTCCACAATGTTGAAGACTGTCAATCACACGGTGGTGCATCTTGCCACCAAGAGTGAACAGCACAGGTGAGTTAGAGAAAACTCAGAGCCGAGATGAAGCAAGGGACCCTTTGACTTTATCTGTTTATTTATATCCAAGCCTCCTTCCATCATTGGGCTCCAGGCAATGACAGGGTTCCCTGACCTGTCTTGCTCCAACAGGTGTGCTTTTTCTTGATATTGCTACAGTATAAATTATGCCTGGGCTGTAACCTGGCTAAATACCCCTTTCAGCTGCTTTTATTTCCATTATACTGCCTTTGGCAAGGGGGTGTGTTAGCTCAAACAAGCAGAGCAAGACCCCCATTGCTTGTGAGGTGGGGGAAGAAGGAAGAGGCAGCACCAGACCGAGACGTTTTGCTGGCTGAGGTGGAGTCGTAAATGGTGATTCCCATCTGGGTACGCACTGTACATGCACACACACACACACACACAATCTGCGTTAAGATGCATCATGCTCAAAGCTGGTCAAATCATTTCTGAGCATGAGCTAGAAAAGCCCTCAAATGCCTCTCCCTCCACCTCTCCTTGGCAGTGAAAATGTAAGAAAAATAAATAAGTCACGATCTGTCCTCCTTTCGTGACACCCAAGAGCAGGTGCCCTGGGAGGAGACGATGCAAACAGCCAGCACGCAGCAGTTCACACGAAGGACGGGGAACACCTGGCCCTCCAGATATTCTGGGCTGCAGTGGCCACTTACGCACTAACAGAAGACTGGGGCCGGGAGGACATGCACTTATGCATAATCTGCATGTGCAAATGGACTTACTTAGATGCAACTTGAGAAATAATTAGCACAAGGTGGAAATGCAGCTCATCCCCCTGTTGGGAAAGGCTGGCCATCTGCTGGGTGGGCCATCTCAAGACCCAGCGCTCCCTGCTACCAGCTCTTTATCGCTGAACTGGACCCGGACTGGGCAGCACTCCAGACAGAGGATGGCTTTAAGGCTGAACTCCGCCGCACGGCATATGGCCACATTATGTTCGGGCTGCAGCTCCTATCATCTCGCACCATTGACTATGCTGGCTAGGGCTGATGGGAGTTGTAGTCCAACAACAGCCAGAAAGAGAAACACAGAAACAGAGAAACAGAGCGAGTCAGAAGGGGCCTCCTGGGCCATCTAGTCTGACCTCTGGCCCCAGCCGGCTCCACTCACGACATGCCCACCACGTCAGGGAGAGAAAGAGTGTGGTGGAGGGTATGAGGTATGGGGTGGAGGAGAGAAATAGTAAGGCCAGAGGCTGGGAATGGCGAGAAACAGCAAGATGAAGGAGTGGGAAGGAAAGAGTCAGGCTTGGGACTAGGAAGGGAGGAAAGGCAGCAGCTAGGGATGGGGAAGGGGGAAATAGCAAGGAAAGGGCTTGCGGGAGAGAAGGGGAGAACAAAGAGGAAAAGTCAATGTGAATGGAAGAAGATGGGCCAGGCCAGGACACGGCTCTTTCCATTTCCCACTCCCTTCAGCCACCAGCCCCTCTATTTCCCCCACTCCACTCATAGCCTCCGCTCATCAACCGCTCCTCCATGGCAGGCACCCTGTGCATAGCCACATGGGAGTTTCTTGAATTCCCGGATATGGTTTAGGGCCAAAAGGGTTGAGAACCTTGTCTTGCACCCCACCGTTTAACATTTCTGCCAACAACTTCTGGGTTACATGGCTGCAACACTTCCCTAGATTTGTGGATTCACAGAATCATAGAAGAGTTGAAAGGGGCCATGAAGGCCAATGAGTCCAACCACCTGCTGTTGCGGGACACCAAGTCACGCCATCCCACTTAGATGGCTGCCCAGTTTCACCTTGAATGTCTCTAGTGGGAGAGAGCCCACCACCTCTCTAGGCAGCCGGTTCCACTGTGGTATTGCTCTGACAAAGATTCTCCTAGTCTTGGTCCCTCTGTCTCACCATCACTTCCCTGGTCTAGTTATCTGTCTGCCCAAAACAATAATTAAATGCAACCCAACAGAAACACTCGTCTGAGTCGTGTGTGGTGGAAGGAAAGGTGGCGCGATCAGGGTGACAGACAAGTTAGCATCTTACATCACCCTACCCCGACTGTTGCCTTCATTTCTGTTTCCTAGCAATGTCCTCCATCTTCCTCAGCAAGCTGTGTTTAATCAGCACTCCTAAATTGCTTTTACGCACACAAGGGAGACTTTAGCCACCATTGTTTTTAAAACAGTAATATCGACAGAGTGTCAGATGAAGTAAAACACTGGTACTTGTTTATAAACCCAAACTAGAATCTTGCTGTGAAGAGACACCGGGGGAGCAAACAAGCTCCAGAAGGCATTCTGAGTGAGGCCGATATATTGTCTGCTTTAATGAGCATTGCACAACTGTCCAGCACTTTGGACGTATGGTCCATTTGATGAATCCTTAACCATCCAGCAGGTTTCCATGTAAACGTATTGTGATTTGTGGCTAGCAGCCTTAGGGCCTAATACTGCATCTCAGCACTCTGGCCCCAGAGAATAAATATGTATATGAAAATTGATGCATTCAAAATATAGTGCTGGAGGAGAGCTGTGTGAATACCTGGACTGACAGAAAGATGATCAAGTGGGTCCTAGATCAAATCAAGCCAGAACTTGCCTTGGAAGCAAAAGTGTTGAAACTGAGCCTTCGAGCACATCATGAGACGGCAAGTCTCACTGCAGAAGACAAAGATGCTAGGCAAAGTTGGAGGCAGGAGAAGGGGGAGACCAAACATGGGTTGGTTTGACCCCATAAAGGAAGCCTCAGCCTTGAGTTTACAAGAGCTGAGCAGGGCTGTTATGGGCAGGACATTTTGGATGGTACTCATTCATAAAAGGTAAAGGAAAAGGTTTCCCCTTGACGTTACGTCCAGTCATGCCTGACTCTAGGGGGTGGTGCTCATCTCCGTTTCCTAGCCGAGGGAGCCAGCATTTGTCCGCAGACAGTCTCCGTGGTGATGTGGTCGGCATGACTAAACACCAAAGTGCACGGAACGCTGTTACCTGCCCACCGAAGTGGTACCTTTTTATCTACCTGCATTTGCACGCTTTCGAACTGCAAGGTTGGCAGGAGCTGGGACGGAGCAACGGGAACTCACCCCATTGTGCAGACTCGAACCAGTGACCTTTCGATCAACCAGCCCAGCAGCACAGCGGTTTAAAGCACTCGGGGATGACTTGACATGTAATGCCAACAATGTCTGAACTCTGCATGCATTCTGATCATGCACCAGTTTATAGCGTTTGTCCCTGAGTGTGTCCCTCAAAAGGAAGGAAAGTGGTGGCCAGGAAACCCTTGCTGCTGCCTCTGATCTCCAGTGAAGACCGTTGGAGATGGTGCGGCTTGGAGGTCAAGCCTTGCCCCCTGCCCTCCGGAAGCAGCCAAAGTGGTCTCCATGGGCCTGAGGGCTGAATTAACCTGGGGCCAGAGGCTTTGAACCCCAGGTTTAAACCTCTGTCATTAGACTCTGGAGAGCCATCAGAACCTCACAACTTGTTTTCCAGCAAAAATGGAAATGGGGTGGGGTTTATTCTCCAAGTGACCAAGGGCTACAGAGCCTGGCCAACTGGAAAAGGGGTCGGCATAATTGAAAAAGCTACCATTTGTGAAGCTGCCGATAAAACAGACTTATGAACCCGGACCACTCAGCTTTATTTTGTGGGCAGACAGATCATGTTAGACTCTGACCTTAATTATCTAACAGGGTGGAGTTTTAACAAGCTAATGGTTGGCATGTCATGAGTGGAGCCAGCTGGAGCCGAGGGTCAGACTAGATGGCCCACGAGACCCCTTCTGACTTGTTCTGTTCTGTGTTTGTTAACTCACTCCAAAACGTGGCCAACCTGCTGTGTTTGGAGGACTTTGACTTATTCTGCTGAGTGGGCTAAAGCACCACTCTTGAACACACGTAAATGTGTCTGTACAAACCGTAGCTTATTTCAGTGAATGCGGATTTTGTACAGGAGACTGTCCTCCGCTCTTCAACCTGGAATCTGACACATTCCTCATTATCTCACTTGCACGTATCAATGGCTTGGGCACAGAGACGGCCTCACGCTGGACTGGGTCACACCTGCAGCTGTGCATTGTAGGTTTTGCTTTATGCTGATACCTGGTGTTTCCTGTTTTTGTTTTATACAAATGTTTGCTGCCGTTGCTGTTTTTCCTGTTTTTATTGCAACAGCAATTTCGATTATGTGACTTTTACTGTTGGACACCACCTTGGGTGGGCTCCTGACCTGAAAGGTGGCCAAATGGATCAATAAATCAGAATCTCAGCAAAGATCTGTCTGACAGACACCTGATTAATGTCTGTCTGCATTTCTCACTGGTGGAAATGAATTGACACACAGTGAAAACGGCCTGTGGTGAAAGCCCTCTCTGTCAGTCCAGGGACAAAGTCTGCATTATTGTCTCCTTTTGGAGAGTAGCAACGTCTCGGGCGGTCCCGGGTCGCCCAGAGTCCCTTTCTGCCCCTCTCCCCCTCCATTCCTGTGCCCACAAAATCTCTCCTCTGGAAAATCCCCTCAGAAGCGGCTGCTTGCCTCGGGTTGCCCAGCAGGTGGCAGGGTTGCTTCTTTCGCTCCAAGGGCTACTCCTGATCCTTCCAGCCGCTGTGTCGTCCTGACAGCCTTGGGGAAGGAGGCCTTTCGCTGCAGTGCGGGCGGGCGGCTCTCCGGCGATGGAGAGAGCCATCCTCATTTGCTTTTTGCCCAGCATCGCTTCTTATGCAAGGTGCGCCCGGCATTGCACAGACCGTTTGTCACAACGCCAAGGGGTTGAGGCTGAGGAAGGGTGTGTCGCCCTACTGCTTGATTTACAACATACTGTGTGGGGTGCAGTCCTCTCTCATGCGTGGGCCTATGAGTGCATGACAGGAGAAGTGGATTTGCAACTGAAATTAAACTCTTTCCCTAATATTGCTGCTTCAGAATGAAAGCTGTTTCGCTACTAACAGTGTCTCTGGTCCAACTCACCCTTGGGCCAGGACCGAGGATTCTTTAAGTGTTTCAACAGTTATTCAGAGTGTATGTTTAATTAATGCAGTTCCACAAGACTAATAACACAGATAAATCATGAGGGATGTGGCTCTTAGAAAAGATCATTTTAGACTGCAGACGGGGGAGTCACATGTTCCTGTTCTTCACCCCAATTTCTCTCTGCTTTTCCTCATGACATTTCTTCGCAAAGGGTGTATTTTTGCTCTTAGATGTTGACTTTTTTTAAAGAAACTTTAAACATGCAATCATCTAAGTTTTTGAACCCAAAAGATTATTTCATATTTGTTCAGTTTTTGTCGGTAGGCAGTCTTTATTCCCACAGTGGGATTTACTTCTGAGTAAGCAAAACTAATTACCACAAAAATAACCTAATTTCACTGTAGCAAGATCTCTTTCTCTCGCACAAAATAAATAGAATCTTTATGGGCCACTGAAGCATTGAAAGCTTGCAGAGCATGAGTCACCTCACCGTCCAGAAAGCCACCCAGAAACCATGCAAACTACAGGCAAAAGTGAGCAAAGGCCACAGGATTTTGTCCATCTTAATCAGTGCTCCCTAAGCAGTTGTTTTCTAACTTACCTGGACGGCAAATCACGTCATTCCCAGCCAACGTGGGGAATACTGGGAGGTGCAGTCAATCCTGTCTTGAGGGTATCAAGTCAGGTGATACTGCAATCCGAGCTGCTCTTCTAGAACATTGCCCAGTGGTGTTCCTGCTGCCAAAAGATGAGGATTAAACCAGGATGAGCGGTGCTCTTTATTCTGTGTTTATATGCCCAGTATTGATTGATGGACTGCTTTAATCTATATCCTGCCTTTCCACAAAAAATGGTGCTAAAGGTAGCTAATCATAAAATTGAGACCGAAACAAAAACCTTACAGAAAATATACAGCATTTCAATCCATTAAAAACCAAATTAAAAACACAGCAATAAATCAGTGCTTAGCCCCAAAAAGCTTCCTTCAGCAGCAGACTTTCTTACATGCCAGATGCCTCAATTAAAAGAAATGCCTTTGCCTGCCAGCAGAAGAGGCAGGATCCAGGCAGGATCCAGCCTGCTGCAGCGGAGGGTCCCAGAGGCTGGGAGCAGCCACCAAGAAGACGTTCCTTCCCGTCCCTATCAGCATTCCTCCAGGGGCAGCAGTCTCTCCAAAGATGTTAAATCCCGGGCAGATGGGAAGATGTTCCCTGTAAGAAAGGTTGGCCTGAAGCCACAGGGTGCTTCATAGCTAATACCAAATGGTTTGAATCATGCCCACAGGCAGACCACAATGCTGCTACAACAAGACAGTCATGCTGCGGTCCTTTTAACCAGCCCCAATCCACAGCCTGGCCACATCTGTCTGAACCAGCTGAAGTTTCCCAACACTTCTCAAGGCAGCTCTGCATAAAACGTGTTGCAGCAGTCCAAAAGGGATGTAAGTTAAAGCATGTGTCACCACGGGCACATCAAACATCTCTAGAAAGGGACACAGTTGGCCCACTGACCTCAGATGTGTGACTCTC
Organism: Varanus komodoensis; assembly: GCF_004798865.1. NCBI lineage: Eukaryota > Metazoa > Chordata > Lepidosauria > Squamata > Varanidae > Varanus > Varanus komodoensis. Next base: position 19,940,863 of record NW_025335317.1, read on the forward strand.
CTGGCCACCAAGATCTGGGCCTCGAGGTTCAAGGATGAATACACTTAAACTGCAAACTGCCTTCCTCAAGGGGAGATAACCTGAGATGGGAGGGCATGTTTACATGGGTCCCCACCACCCAGTGTCACCATCTCCTCCGGAAAGCCAAATCAGCTGGACAAAACAGCTGGTGCAGCTCTTTCAGGAAGCCAACCAGGCCAAGTGTCTGTTTCTGAAGAGGTCCTTTGTCAGGGCCAGGCACTCCCAGGAGAACACTAGTGCTCTTCAACATCTTCATTAATTATTTGGATGAGGCGGTGCAAGAAACGATTACCAGATTTGCAGACAATACAAAATTGGTGGGAAGCAAGAAAGAAGAGTCAAGGTGATCTTGATCTTGGAGTGAAATTTAATAGGGACAAATGTTAATCCTGTGCCTAGGAAAAAGGAACCAAATGCATCATTATAACACGGGAAATACTTGGCTATGCAATGATACAAGCAAGAAGGATCCTGGAATTGCTGTGGAACACAAGCTGAATATAGGTCATCAATGTACCGTGGCTGGAAAAAAGCAATGTTATTTTGAACTACACTGATAGAAGTAACCCTTCCAAATCGTGCGAGGTACCAGTTCCCCTTTGCTCAGCACTGGTTAGGCTTCACCTGGAGTGCTGTGTCCAGTTCTGGCCACAGAGTTTAGGAAAGATACAGACAAACTGGAAGATGTTCAGAGGAAGGCAACAGAGGAGATCAGAGGTGTGGGAACAATGTCCTATGGAGACGATGGAGAGAGATGGAAAGAACTCAGCATGCTCGCCCTTGCGAAGAGAAGACTGAGGGGAGATATCTTTTACCTTTTTATTTATTTTATATTGTTAATTTTAATTTTATATTGTTATTTTTGTATTTTATTGTGTTTGTAAGCTGCCCTGAGGCTTCGGCAAGGGGTGGCATAGAAATGTTCTAATAATAATAATGATGATAATATGATTGCACTCTACCAGTACCTGAAATGCTGTCAGACCAGGAATGGCCAGAATCTCTTTTCGCTCATCCCAGGAAGCAGAACGCAGTAGAGTGGGCTCAAGTTAGAAGTCACATTCCAGCTGAACATCAGGGAAAGCTCCTGTCGGAGAAGTACGGCCATGGAACCCATGGCCTAGGGAGCTTGAGGGCTCTCCCTCACTGGAGGCATTCAGGATGCAGCTGGGCAGCCACCTGAGGGGGGCGGCCAGCTTGGAGGCCTGCACTGAGCAGAGTCAGGCCTGACTGCTTCGCTGGCTCCTATCCAGCTGAACTATTCCAGGATTCTACAAGATTTGGAAAAGCACCAGGGAAACAATGTACTCCTTGTCACTACTGGAGCCCTAAGAATTGCAACAGAATAGGAGAGCTATGCATGAGAGAGAGAATCAGTGGTTGTAAGAAATCTCATAGCTCTTTCCTGCTGCCGCCCCTCCTCCTCCTCCTCCTCCTCCTCCTCCTCCAGGCTGAAGTAGGTATCTCATACTTGGGAATACATTGAAAAGGTTTGGTATATTCTCACGCATCTTCTACTGTATGCTACTGATGGATATAAATTGCTATTTTGTCTCAATAGCTGACAGTGTTTACTTTGAAATTAATGTAACATGCTGCGTGATTAGTAGCGAATTTCAGTATCGGAGGAGGTTATGATTTGCATTCTTGGTTCCTGTATTGGTGTGCTTGTACTGTAAACAGTTTTGGGTATATCGTGTGGGAGAAATGGCACACAAGGTAAAAGTGGTAACGATGAAAACTGCCCGTTTTTCTTTAGCCCAAAACAAATAGTTGCTTTTACTTCACCAGTGAATCGTCTGTATATCACAAGTTCATATATAGAATTTTCTGTAATAGCACCAGGAGTGGAAGAGGGAAGCTGGCAGGATACAGAGCCTCATTACCCGCACGAGGGGGGTTGGTATGACAATCAAGCAGCAGCTGACACCTCTTTGAGCAGAATCTCAGTCTGGGGCACAGAGCAGCAAACAGGATTGCCAGGAGAGCTGCTCAGCAGCAGTGGCAGCAAAACCTTCTGGAGAGCTGGGGAGGCAGAAAGGTTGCTTGCTACGGAGGTGGACTCTAGTCCTGCTGCAGATGTTTTGGGCACTGCCGCCCAGGTTCAGATGATACAATCACCCCAGCAGAAGCTTGCCTGTTTGTGAGATGGTCAGCACATGCTGGAGCACCCCCAGGGTTGATTTGCCCACTGTGGGGCAGATCAGGTTGATGAGCCAGGATGATGTTCTGGGGCCATTCAAGGACTGGGCAACCCTCACTCAGCCGCAAAACTGACTGCAGGTTGCATGATGGTTATGGAGCCCCCAAAGTACCCTTGCCACCCTGGTTCAGATGACATCTGGTGTGAGTTTTCCCAGTGGTGGCCAGCATGCACCACAGCTCTGGGTGGGTATATTCACCCAGGCTGGGCTATCATTATTAGATCATTGTTTCGTAGTAATTCTAGCCATTAAGCCTAATGATCAGTCCATGGTTTCCCAAAGTGCAGAAGGAGGGGCCTTCTATGGACACATAAACAAGTGCTAAGGAAAGAAGGGCTGAGTGCTGCAGTGGTGTCTACCTTGGCTGCTGCAGGCTGGCCATGGGCCTCGGAGCTCTTTTGGACAAACTGAGATAAACATCTAAGTGTGTACAGCAGAGACTTTGGATTAATCAGATTATAACATCCAGATTTTACTATCGAGATTCTAGATTACCTCGTATAGTAAAAATAATCTATCGTATTCCAACAAAGATAACATTGTCCTTTGGAAAAGTTTTCCCCATTGGTTTTATTTGCTGAAGTGTCATTGTCTACCTGCCAGGAAACTCTTGCACAGCACAGAAAAGGGATGCGCATGAACTCAGTTCACATGGATGCCTGGCCCAGTTTATTTTGCCTTGTCTTCCTGTGTGAACCAAGACTGGGTGCCTAGAGCATATCTCAGCCACGCCCTATGGCACAGGCCAGAGGACTGATACTGGTGGTCCACCTTTCATCTCAGGCACCCCTGTGCTATTTCTGATCTTCTTACTGAAAAAGAAGCTGCTTGCTTCTTTAGTATCAAATAGTATCAAAATACTATTCGTTTATTCATTAGATTTGTATCCCACTCTTTTCTTTTAAAGTACTCAAACTGGCTTACATAATTGTCCTCCTGCTGCTCTCTGTCTTATCCCCACAACAACCCCGTGAGGCAGGTTGGGATGAGAGCCTGTAACTGGCCCACAGCCGCTAATTTGGCTCCGTGGCTGAGCAGGGACTGGAACCCAGCTCCCCGAAGTCCCAGCCCCATGCTCCCAGCCCCATCACCACTCTGACTCTCTAGTATCTATTATCTAGCATCCAATAACACTTCCAGTTTTCCTTGTAGTATCTTTCCATGAAACTGTGTCTCATCCTTTTTCCTCTGTCCTGCAACTATACACACATCTATAGATACATATTGTCAGGAGGAAGAAAGCAAGCAAGCAAAAGCTTCACCGTAAAGCCTGGCACTGTAAGAACAGCTGTAGACTCAAGATGGGATTCCTGATCCGGTTAGGAATCCATCTTGCAAGCCTTGCTTCCCATGGACACCTTAGAGGTGCTCATGTCCCTGTCCTTTGGAGGCACACGCTTTGAGATGCAAATCGTTTACCCGCCCTGAAGTTCCTTCCCTTCATGTTGTTTTAAACCCCTGTTGTTTCATCCTAATATGCCTCTAGCATACTGTGTACACGACTCCTTCTCCAAACTGTGCGTAGCTGACAGGTTATAACAGCTTCTTGCACAGACTCCATCTTTGCAGTCCCTTCGGGGGCTGCCTACATGCCACATGTATTTCCTGTATGTCTGAATAAACTGTAAATGTTCTTTTGATTTTACCCCCCCCCCCCAGCGAACTCTCTTTGGGTGTTTTTTGTACACGCTTGACAGTATATATCTAATAACTAAAATCAAACAGCCCTGTTGTATCAGATTCGGTTCTCTCTCAAAGTTAACACACGGCTAGTACATCAACCAACTTGATCCTACAGGGAGATTCTGTATTCAGAAGAAACTGAATCAATTAGCATTACCACGAACTCATTAGAGAGCAGCTTTTTGAAGTGGGGACAGAAAAGTCACTGTGTCAACTGTAGTAAGACATGTCATCAAAACAGAAGACAAAACCTGCATATCAAAAGACCATCAGAACCCTGCTGGCCTGCTTGTGGTCTGGTTACAAAAGTCAGTGCGGTTTGAGGGATGGCTTCTGATTTGTTGTAGGCAATTTGGTCACCTTGCAGAATTATGCATTTCGTGGTTATATCAGGAGAAAATCCAGAAATCCTTGCTTAATCCAGAAATAAATAAGCACAGGCACTTGTTATTCGCATCTACTCCCAAGTTCCTGTCTTGGAGGGAAAACTGTCAGAGGCACAAGGCTTGGATGTCTCGTGGGCTTGATTCGTTAAAGGCTGCTCCAAAGCCGTGGCCCCTTCCCTTCCGCAGTGGATAAGGTAGCTTGTGTGATTTGCCTCTCCTATCTCTCTCAGGCAGTGTGACATTTTAATGCATACTGAAAGGGGAGGCTGGAACAAAACTGGGAAAACAGTGTTGTGAGGGAACGGTCTTTTGGCTAGCATGATTTTTTTTTTTTTTAAAGGTACTTGAAAGAACATTTGTTGGGAAGTAAGTGAATTCTTGCACTAGGAGCACAATCCTTATATGTTCCCCTTGAATGTTGCAAAGGAAGCTAAAAGCAATTATGCACAGTAAAATACTGAGAAAAAATGGTGCTTCAACTTCTCAATGAGGGAGGACACTGGTAACAGAAAGGCTGAAGTGCCCAGTTCCTACTCTGGCTCAGTCTTCTCCCAAAAGCAGGTCTATGACCACCTGGAAAAAAGGCAATGCATTAATTACTAGAAGGCAGCACAGAATTATTAGGAACACATCTGGCCAGACTAATCTGATCTCAGTTTTTGCTCAGATAACCTGGGAATGCTGTGGACATATTATGACTTCAACAAAGCATTTGACAAAGTGCCCCATGACATGCTGATCAGCAAACAAGCTAAAAGGGGGCTGGATGGAATAACTTTCTGGTGGATCCACAACTGGCCGCAGAATCCAATTCAAAGAATGCTCCTCGATGGCACCTTCACGAACTGGCGAGAGGTTACAAGTGGGGTGCCGCCGATCTCAGTTCCAAGGTTTTTGTTAATGATTTGAACAAAGAGGCACAGAAGGAAGGACAGAAGGGGTTCAGTCTGGGCACATGCACCCGATCAAGCAAGACAAGGGGTGAGAGGAAAAAATGAATTTGTTTAAAATTCTTGAGAACTCCCACTGGGGTCGCTGATTGGTACCTTTGAATTCCGGTGACTCCATCTCTTACCTGGGAGGCTGGGCTACCTGGGAGCTGGGTCTTGGGGCTCAGGTAAGGGATTTCACAGCCCCTGCCTGTGTGTGACCTGGCTCTGGTTACACAAATATTGCTGGTAAGAGGTAATCATTCCTTTGTTTTGGGGAACTAGCATGCTCAGGCAAGCTTGAGCAAGCCCCTGTACATCCACAAGTGGGATAGCCAATATGCAGGAAGACAAAAGCTAATTTAAAAGCATTCTTGATAGGTTGGAGCATTGCGTGGAAAGCAACGGTGTGAAATTTAATAAGGACAATTGCCAAGTTCTATACCTAGGGAAAGGGACTCAAAAGCACAATTACACGATGGGGAATACTTGGCTCAGCAACTCTGCAAGCAGGAAAGATCTTGGAATTGTAAATCACAAACTGAATATGAGCCAACAATATGGTACAGCTGCAAATCTAAATCCAAATGCTGCACTGGGCTGCATAAATAGAAGCACAGCTACCAGATCACATGAGCGGCTGGTTCCCCTCTATTGAGCACTACATAGGCCCCATCTTGAGTACTGCATCCAGTTCTAGAACCCACATTTCAGGAAGGATGTAGACAAGCCGGAGAGGATTCCGAGGAGAGTGCGAAGGATAATCCGGGGTATGGAAACAAAACCCCATTAACCGAACTGGGCATGGTTAGTCTGGAGAAGAGAAGCCCAAGGGGAGATCATAGAAGAGTACAATTGGAAGGGGCCAGAGGGCCATCAGGTCCAACACCCTGATCAGTGCCAGACTCCAAGTTCAACTGTCCCGCGCATTTGGCTGTTCTTTTGCATCCTGAATGCCTCCAGTGTGGGAGAGACCACAAGCTCCCTAGGAGATGGGTTCCATTGTTGCACTGCTCTAACAGTTGTCAGGGAGCCTTGATAGCAGCTGTGAGACAGGATAACCTGGTTCAGTAAGGAAAGACCCCTTTGTCTTGAACCTCAGCTTACTGAAAGATCACCCAGGCCCCCTGCAGTTACTTTTGACAGCATGCCACTGGTTAGTGGTTCTCACCACCAGCTACAAAAATCACAGCCCAGAACAAATATTTTTATAACCTTCCAATCATGCACAGAATATTAAGTTTCCGGATAATGTTATTATAATGGCATCTTGATGTCTTTAGGCATGACATAATGTGAGGGACTGCAGGTGGCGCAGTGGTTTAAACCACTGTGCTGCTGGGCTGGTTGATCAAAAGGTCGCCGGTTCGAATCTGCACAACAGAGTGAGCTCCCGTTGCTCCGTCCCAGCTCCTGCCAACCTTGCAGTTTGAAAGCATGCAAATGCAAGTAGATAGAAAGGTACCACTTTGGTGGGCAGGTAACAGCGTTCCGTGCACTTCGGTGTTTAGTCAAGCCGGCCACATGACCACGGAGACTGTCTGCGGACAAGTGCTGGCTCCCTCGGCTAGGAAACGGGGATGAGCACCGCCCCCTAGAGTCGGGCATGACTGGACGGAACGTCAAGGGGAAACCTTTCCCTTTAATGTTCTAAACCATGGGTCCCTCAAACTATGGCCCGCGGGCCAGATCCGGCCCGCCTCAGATGTTTTGGACTCGCCGCACATGGGGTGGCAGTGGGTTGCTTGCACAGAGATAATTTTGGACTCGCTCGGGGAAAACAATCTCCAAGCGAGCAAGCCGCTGCCTCACGCGCCCACCTCATGGCACCTGCCCGCCCTTGCCTCGCTGCCCCCGCGCCTTGCCCTTGCCCAAGCGCATGCACCTGCCACCCCCATCCCCTCGCTGGCCCCACCTTTCCAGCCCGCGCCTGGCACCGGCACCTTTCAACTGGTCCCCTGGTGAAAAAGTTTGAGGACTCCTGTTCTAAGCTGATCAGAAATACTGGTAAGAATAGTATGGAAAATATTACTGATTGCTTTATTGCCATGTCAATTCAGTAGATTCCTTGCAGCTTGGATCAGCCTCTGTGTCTGCTTAAAAATGCAAATGTGTCTGATTGGGGAACCATTCAGGAAAACTGGTTTGACAACTACACTGCCTCTGTTGAATAAGATGATTAAATGGGTCCATTCAGAAACAAATGGACACCTTTGTCTCAGCTCTCTGCAGCTGATGGGAATTATTATTATTATTATTATTATTATTATTATTATTATTATTATTATTATTATTTCTATACCACCCATAGCTGAAGCTCTCTGGGTGGTTCACAACACTGAAGTCCCCCATCCAGATTCCAACCAGGCCTGACCCTGCTTCCCACCCATAGTATTAGCCTATAGCAGTTTCTCATTCCAGCTAAGAATTCCATCTTCTTAAAGGAACAGCAATGTTAAACAGTAACCTTGGCTTGGAATTCTGCTGCTTTCTGAAAAGGGAGTGCAGGTTTGATTTTATAACACAAAGGTACACATAGGCAACCTTTTTCTACCAGGATTTATTCTGGATTTCCCCAGCACAGTCAGGAATTTTTTCCTGGTACCTAGCCAGAATCAGGTCTTCTGTAACTTGAACCCATTATTCCAGGTCCTGAACTATGGGATGATTGAAAAGTCTGTCCTTCCTCTTTGTGACAGCTTTTCAAGAGTGCTGTCATCTCTCTCCTCTGTCTTCCCTTTTCAAGGCTCAAACAGGTCCCGTTTTTTCTGTATCTCCGCACAGGGCTTTGTTTTCAGTCTGTGGATCATCCTTGTTAACCTCCTCTGAATCCTTTCCAGCTTGTCTGCATCTGTCTTAAACGGTGATGCCCAGAATTGGACACAGTACTCCAGATGAAGTGCTGAGTAAAAGGAAACTAGTACTTTACAGGATGTGGAAGTGATACTTCTATCAATGCAGCCTAAACTAGCTGTTGCCCTTTTTGCAGCAACATCACATTGTTGACTCGTATTCAACTTGTGATCTACAACAGTTGCAAGACCCCTCTCATTTGCAGTAATGTTGAGCCCCATCTTGTAACACTACATTTATTGTTTATTTCGTGTGTGAGCTGTCCCGAGGATATATAGCAAGGGGATGGCATACAAAACCTTTAAATAAATAAATAAATAAATAAATAAATAAATAAATAAATAAATAAATAAATAAATTTTCCTTAGATGCAGAACTTGGCATTTGTCCCTATAGAATTTCATTCTGTTCTTTTCAGCCCAGTGCTCCACCGAGTAAGATCACCCTCAATCTTCTGTCTGTCTTCCAGGGTATTACCTATCTCACCCTGTTTTGTGTCATCTGCAAATCTGATAATTATTTCCTGCCTTTGAAGAGGTCTGAGTCAAAAACTGAACCCTGCAGTACTCCCATTTGAGAAGGTGCCATTGATAAGCACTGTTTGAGTCCCATTCTATAGTCACCTGATTTTGTGAATCCACCTGATCATTGTTCTATCAAGTCCACTTTGCGCTAGTTTGGTAATCAGGATATCATGGGGCACTTTGTCAAAAGCTTTACTGAAACAGAGATAGATGATGTTCACAACATTCTCAGAGTGTACCAGGGAGGTTGCCCAATAAATTAATGAAATCAGATTTATTTGGCAGGATTTGCTCTTGAGGAATCCATGTTGGCTTCTAGTGATTACTGCATTGCTTTCAAGGTATTTGTGGACTGACTGCTTTATAATCTGCTCCAGAATTTTTCCAGGGATTGATGTCTGTAGCAGGAAATTGGACTTGATGGCCTTACTGGCCCCTTCCGTGATTCCTCAGAAGTTAGTCTCCTTGTGTTCAGTGAGGATTAACATCCATGTAAATATGTATAAGGACTGCAGCCTGGAATAGTTGATATGTAATTTCATTTGTGCCTGTCGATGAATTGGCATGAACATATCCAGAAGAGCTTAATGTATCATGGATTCCTGATGTATTAGTTAGTGGTCTTGATTCAGGGTAGAGTCCAAAGGAAACCAATCAGCAGGGTGCCTCGGAGGTTCCAGTCTCTAAGCTGATTCAGCCTGTGGAAAAAGATCTTGCAACCCCTTCCAGGGGAATACCATGCACCAGCCAAGCTGTCCTGGAAGGTAAGATTTCAGGCTTATCAATTGAACTAGTATCCATAGCTTAACTCCATCCCCATTTGCCCATTACGAACCACTCCTTTGTAAGCTTTCTGCAAGAGAGTGGTACAGCTGGGCATGGTGCCAAATTATGCTGGACTGCCTGGATTCAGAGCACGGAGCTGCCTTCTCTTCCTCCAGCATGGGATACCTGGCATTCCCCTAGCTCACATTCTGTACTGCAATGTACACATGAGTACTCCCACCAACTCGGTCTTCTGGGACATTGACATGCCTAGTCTAAAATGTCTCCAAATTTCAGCTTCCCATCATTTAAAAGGTTATTTTTCCTATAAAACAAAACTCACTTGGGGCATAAAAGTACCATGGAATAGTTGTGCAGCTAAGATTCTTAGTTAAACTTCCAGAAAACAATTAAATCCATTGAGGGAAAGCTATGCTATGACTTGAAAAATTAGTAGGCTTGTTATGCAGATTTTCTTGTTTTGCATTAACTTCATGAAGGATTAAACTTTAAATTGCTTGTACTTCCTGACGGCTGAAAGTCATTCTTGGGTTGAAACCTCCTGGGGGAAAATTCCAGCCAGAAAAAGCTTTTTCTGTGCAGCACTTGTCTTGCCTGAGGTACTTTCATCTGGGGTAAAAACGATCCCAAATGTGATCAGTGCTAGTTCTTGTTAACACAGGAAAAGAATTCATTTTTTGCTTACCCACAGCTAGGGACAGGCCTGGGCTCTCAGGGCTGCACCACACATTCCATTAAATCCACTATTTGACTTTGTGCACTGCATTTTCCTACTTTAAATAGCGGCTATTGGGAGTCTGGTTCGGGTTGGGGCTTCAGTGAAGAGGAAGTTTTATTTTGAAATGTTTATCATGCATGGCACGATCCTGGCAAAAAGCAGCACCAGTGCAGGAGAGGGACACCTGCATCAAGATTTCACTGTTAAAGAAAATGCTCCCTGTAGCTATGATCACAGTTTTGAGTGATCTCCCTGATATAACCACACATAATAAGTTGTTGTTTTTAGTCGCGAAGTCGTGTCCGACCCATCGCAACCCCATGGACAACATTCCTCCAGGCCTTCCTGTCCTCCACCATCCCCCGGAGTCCACTTAAGCTCACACCCACTGCCCCAGTGACTCCATCTAGCCACCTCATCCTCTGCCGTCCCCTTCTTCTTTTGCCATCTATTGTTCCCAGCATTAGGCTCTTCTCCAGTGAGTCCTTCCTTCTCATTAGGTGGCCAAAGTATTTGAGTTTCATCTTCAGGATCTGGCCTTCTAAAGAGCAGTCAGGGTTGATCTCCTCTAGGACAGACTGGTTTGATCGTCTTGCTGTCCAAGGGACTCGCAGGAGTCTCCTCCAGCACCACAATTCAAAGGCCTCAATTCTTCGGCGCTCAGCCTTCCTTATGGTCCAACTTTCACAGCCACACATTGCAACTGGGAAAACCATAGCCTTGACTATACGCACTTTTGTTGGCAGGGTGATGTCTCTGCTTTTCAGTATGCTGTCTAGATTTGCCATAGCTTTCCTCCCCAGAAGCAAGTGTCTTTTAATTTCTTGGCTGCAGTCCCCATCTGCAGTGATCTTGGAGCCCAGGAAAATACTCTTCCTTAATATAGGGAATCCTCCTCATAGGAGATCTGTCCAGATTTGAGTCCCCGTGTTGGGGATGCACAACCCCAAGTTGTGCAGAGAGAATGCTTGCCTTCACAAGACCAGCTACTGTAGATGACCAGTGGGGTGGGCTACTGGCCACAGAAAACGAATAGCCCCCAAAGCGAATCTCTTCTCTCCCATGACCCCTGAAATCTAAGTCTGTTAACTCGTCCTCACCACAGTTTAAAGTGTCTAATGGGGAGAGCACATGCCTGAGGGTGCACATCATTAGGGTCTCGTCTCCCCTCTACTTCAGCCTACAAATTGAAGGAAAGTGAATGGCAGGATACATGCTTCCTTCCAGCTTCATTCCCAGGCTCAATTCCATCCCTGATGGAGTTCGAGGATACACACCACACTGCCAATATTCATGTGCAAGCTGCACCTGCTGCATTTTTGACCATGTAATGCAGGAGGATGCTCTTTTGAAGCAGCAGCTTTTTTGATATCTTGTTGCTCCCCACCCCCCATCCCAGCCTACTGTCACTCCAATTTTCTGAGGGCTGCTGGGGCAACACGCCCTTCCATAGGCCCCCTCCCTCGGAGCCTGGCCATGTTTGCTCATGACTCCAGAGCTGCTTCCCCACTCTCTATGCCTGTGCCCATTCCCGGTCTCTTTTTTCTCTTTTCTCCGCATTCAGTTGGACCTGCATGTGACATACCTTCCTTAGCACAGGAACAGTGGAAATACATATTTTCAAGCATACCTATTTCAAGCAGAGGTGAATGTTAAAAGAGCTCATGCACCCCTCAGGGTAAGAACGCCTGCCAGCTAGTTAGGCTGCTCAACAGAACTGCTGGAAGGGCTCTTTGAAACTCAGGCACTGCCGCAAAGTGCGAACTGCACGACGTGTTTCCTCCTCCACCTACTGCAGCCAGGGGGTGTCGGGGCACTGACTGAACCTGAGCTTTTCCTATGAAAGACAACAGCTTCTCTCCTCGGTTATCTTTACTCCTGGCGTAGCTCTGCCATCACAAATGGAGTCTGAATTTAAAACATGATAAGGGGCAAATGGAACGCCTGGCTTTTGGACACATGTGTTACATGTTCCAGTGGGGTTTCGTTACTGCTCTTCTCCAAGCTTCTGCAATGGGTACCTGGTCCAATGCGGCTCTACCGTATCGGCAATACTGTACGGCCGTGCTGGAAGTACCGAAACCCCCTTTTCCCATGCATCTAAATAGACAATTGTGGAGCAAGTGTTTGAGTCTGCCAGCCTTTCAAACAAGCGCAGGAGTGACAGATTATTATAGCAGCCTGGAAGATTTAGATTGCAAGGATGGATGGAACCCTTGAGATGACTGATCAGTATTCAACATGAGATTCATCGTATGACCCCTTGTTTTAAAATGAGAAACACGTTCTGTAGATCCTAAAAGTCAGAACTTGCTTTTGAGTCTGCAACCCTTATTAGCATTTTTTGCTACTATTTCTGGCTAGATTTTTTTTTCATTCACAAGGTTTTGAAGAGGGATGATGAGTTGATTAATGGCAGCAATAACAGGAATTTTATTTCAAATAAAAGTAATCAAATTAAAACAAAAATACTAACATTTTATTACTTAGAAAAACAAATAAAATACTTAGCATTTGGGCATGCTCACATCTGAACGCAATCTCGTCATCTCCTCTCTTTCTGAAGCAGTAATGGGAGAGCCGGCACATTCCCAAATTGCCCTCCTCCCCTTTTCCATTTGGCGGCAAGATGACTGAATTTTATGGACCTGCTGCCAACAGAAAGTCAAACCTGGTTAAATTCATGAGACTTCCCAAAAAGAGAAAGATGACATAGGAACGTTTGCTTTTTGTCGGGAACCATTATAATTGAAGTAATATTTTACAAGCGCTCTGGAGCTCTGTAAAGGGCAGCGTTCAGACTATATGGGAGAACAAATCATGATGAGCTAACGTTCTCATTAAGAGGAAAAATCACAGATCAGAGGATATACATTGGATCACATGTACAAGTCAGGGATCCCAAGGAAGGGGTGGTAGGAGAAAGTGCAAAATACTTCAAATGTTCAACCATCTTGCCTATTTATACCTTCCCAATCTTGGGTATGATGGAGCAGATGCCACTTGTTGCAAGCAAGCAGGCATTTGTGCAGAAACAAGCTTGCTCAGAATCATTTCACTCACCCCCACCCTTTCCCCTGGCCATCCTTTGTTTGGAAGCCGATGGCCAACTTAAAGAACAGTACACATTTTGATGTTTGGCCCTACACTTTAGAAACTTCAAGTAAACTTCAAGAGCAGGACAAGAGGAAGTGCTGGGAGCATCTGATGAACCTCCTTACCCAACAGTATTTAAAATTCTTGTCACTGCTGGTACAAGCAAGGCCGTTCTTTGGAATGTCCACGCTCGGCCAATTTAAGGGGGAGACAGAAGCAACAGCCGCAACATCCCAGGTTAAATATTCTGGTGGGTTGCTTTGTTTCCTTCCTGAAAGTTAAAAAGGAGAAACTGAGACGAAAATAGGGGAAATGCGTGCATCTGAATGCATATGCGAGGGAAACAGCTGTTCAGAGGCAGAATGTGCTTGAATTTCTGCATAAGTATTTTAAAGGAAAATTTGTGGTTAACATCGTTTGCCTTCCAGAGCTTGTTTTTCAGTCCAGCAATTGCCTGTGATCATCCCATCGGACAAGGCCTTCATTAGCGGAGCATCTGAAATGATGGCCACAGCAGAATCCAAGATCCTCATCTGCGCATTGAAGCCGGGCTTTCTCTTCTGGTCTGGAGGTATTATTTGGGCATGGCGAAATCCCAAGCAGTCTCCTGTGCACATTTCCACATGGCCCTCATGAGTCGTGTAAACCCCATGTCTTTGGGCTTCTCTAGGCCCCTCATAAGCCTTTGCTTCATAATGGCCACAAACTCCTTGTTGCTCAGTTCTCCATTGCCTGATGGGAGAAGGGGAAATCAGTTAAGAGAGCCTTTAAAAAAAGAAACTGTTCCAGTAAACTCAAAAAAGCAGCAGCCAAAAAGCTTAAAGAGCAGAATTATTTTGGGGTCCCTCTATACAGACACTGCGCTGAGTTTGTTCTACCTTTAATATTAATTCAGTGCACATATTGCTTGTGATGTCTGAACAAGCCACAGTAGGAGATTGGTGCCAACCATTAATTCCTTAATGCCTTCCTAGATTGAAAAATGGGATACATGTTCACGGAAAGGAATGAGCTCTGGCAGACCCATTACTGAAGCCCAGAGAACTTGCAACTTCTAACCACTTGGGCAGAGCCTATCACGTTTTCTCTCTCTGGCCTTGGTTCACTACCCACCCTTCTGGTCTCAGCAATTTACTTTCCAGTTGCCTGTGGCTTTTAACAATTCTCTTATGCCCATAAAGTTTTTGGGTGTCACACAACTCTCCAATTCTTCACATTAACCCTAGGGTCAATTGGGGGCTGGGGGAATCTCCTTAGAAGGGTAACTGAAGAAGAAAACACACCTGCATCTTTAACACCTAAGTTGTAGTCGCAGGACTGTAGTCTGGGTTATAATGATCACAAAACAGATCAAGAATACCCTGGTCCTCTACAAACTACAGTGTGTTCTGATTTCACAGACTAAAATTTAAACAAGTACATTAATTGAAGTAATGCCTTTTTCCACAAAATTGGTGCCCTTTCCCCACAAAATTTACTGTGTAGCAAAGTTCATGAAAGCTTAGATTTCACCGTCCTCACCATGGATAACAGTACTGGAGTCCAGAGTTGGGCAATACTGTATTGCTGTAGGTAACATTTATTTTCTTCTTTCACAATTTTTAAAATTTTTATTTTCTTAACATATACAAATACATAGAAGAAAATGTAGAATAGGGGAAAAACTAATAGAAACAGAACAGATGAAAGTAAACAAAATAAACCAAGTTGCCAAGGGAATTTTAAACAAATACAATGCATTGCATTGTAGCCTCCAGAACTGACTCCCTTCCTATCTTCCCACGCTCTGTGTTCTTCCACATTTTCTAACTCTGCACAGAAGTACTTTAGTGGCATGAACCCGTCCTGCATTCTCCATCTTTACTGTTTACAGCCCTAACACCTGCAAGTTGCACATGCACACATGCTTATTAAATGGCTTCCTCTTTGGACCACTCTTCCACTCATGCCATTTATGACAAAAGAAATGTTACTTTTTAAAGAGAGGAAAAAGGCATATCTCAATTAACATCACACGCACTTGAAATAATTGGTGGTGCAGTGCAAACTTGGGTCAATATAAAGAAGATGACAGAATTTACAACCAAGGTTCAGTCTGATTACTCATAGTAACATGGGATAACTGACATCCTCCTGGCTCACATTCTGTACTGCAATTTACACGTAAGTACTCCCGCCCACTCAGTCTCCTAGGACAGGGCTCCCCAACCCTTGGGCCACAGACTGGTACTGGTCCATGACCTATGCGGAACTGGGGCCGCACAGCAGGAGGTGAGTGGCAGGCAGGTGAGCGAAGCTTCATCCGTCTTTGCAGCCACTCCCCAGCGCTAGCATCTCCGCCTCAGCACCACCTCAGATCTCCAGGCATTAGATTCTCAGAGGAGCGCGATCCCTACTGTAAACTGCGCATGCGAGGGATCTCGGTTGTGCGCTCCTTGTGAGAATTGAATGCCTCTTTATCTGAGGTGGAGCTGAGGTGGTGATGCTGGTGCTGGGGAGCGGCTGCAAATCCGGATGATCATTAGGGCTCTTTTGGGTCTTGGGTGGGAGTAGCAGCAGCAGAACTGGGCGGCAAGTAGTGCAGAGAAGCCAGGGAGGGCGCATGCGGGCAGTGAGGGAACCAGGAAGCAGGTAAGGACTGGGCTGCAGGTCAGGGGTGGGGGGAGTATGGCAAGCTGTATAATTATTTCATTATATTTCACAACGTAATAATAGAAATAAAGTGCACACAATTTAATGCTCTGGAATCATCCCAACACCACCACGCTGACCCTGACCTGTGGAAAAACTGTCTTCCATGAAACCAGTTTCTGGTACCAAAAAGGTTGGGGACTGCTGCTCTAGATACCAGTCACTACGCATCCTGCTGGGAACCCAAATAGTTTTATCTACCATGTCTCCCCAAAAATAAGACTGGGTCTTATATTAATTTTTGCTCCAGAAGGTGCACTAGGGATTATTTTCAGGTGATTTCTTATTTTTTCATGTAAATCAATCTAAATTTATTCATTTATTCATGTACAAAAATCTACATTTATTCATGCAAAAATCTACATTTATTCAAATACAGTCATGTCATCTTCTTCTGGAACATTGTCGTAACTCTCCAAACCCCAAACTGCATTGCAACGGACGTACTAAATGCGTCCGTCTGGCTGATGTTCTTAACTGGGGCTTATTTTGGGGGTAGGGCTTATATTACGAGCATCCTGGAAAATCATGCTAGGGCTTATTTTCTGGTTAGGTCTTATTTTTGGGGAAACAGGGTAGCAAAGCATACTCCTTGACTGGTGCCAAACACCTTGGGCTTCCAGTATGCCATTTGGCTGTGTTGCTTTAAAAGAGATTTGGCACTGAACTCTCCCTCATGTGCATGTATTTTAAAAGGGTCTGGGGAAGTTCTTTGCTTCTGGGCTTTGGGAAGAGGCCCTTAGTGATAAGACTCTCCAAGCAGCTGGCAGATGAGGGGGTATCAGAAAATTCATCCTGACTGCTGGTAGCCTATCAGAGATTCTTTGCCTGGAGAACCCACGTAAAGAAGGGGTCTATCAGGAAGAAAAATGATTCTCCTCCTGGTCTCGTAACAGAACCACATGAAAATTGATACACATTGTTATACACATTTGATATGCATTTCAACATAAAATGTACTCTTGCATGCATTTTTCTGTAGTATAGTTCTTAAAGCCACATAATTTATCACAAAATTTGGGAGAAGATACATATATTAGTTCAGGAGGTGTGAATCGGAGGATTTTGCTTCAAAATGCAGAATAAGCATAATTCTTAAGCATCCCAACTACATAGTATAATCTTCCACATATATTATACGGGAAGCATTTGAAAGAGACAAGAATTCTTAACTTGCATGTAGCTGAACAGATTGTTAACATGTTTTTGCAAGCTCATTATTTGCTTAGATCTAGGTTACATTTTCCTGTACGGCGCCTGTAACAAAGATGACACTTGAACAGGGCAAGATTAATATACAAGGAAATGGCAATTTGCAAACCAGAAAACAGGCATTCATTTTGCCAGTGCCTTTTGAAATATCCTTGTCTCTGTAACTGAATTCAGCTCTACTTTCTAATTCTTTAGCTCAGCACAAGCAACAGCCTTGCAAGAATTGAGGTGAATTTAAAAAGCTATTAGGGAAGTTTGAGTTAAAGGCAACTCACACAATGAAAATGGGCCCATTCTGCTGTGCAGCACAGCTTCTTCGCCAAGCAAGAATTAGCACGAGGAAAACCAGAGTCTATGTAAGAGCTTTCCAAATTTAAAAAAGGTCACACAACAATAGTGACAGTTTATTAAAACGGAAGACGGGAAACAGCAAATGCAGAAGCTTCTGCAGGAAGGCTGCGACTGTCAAGAAAGGCAGTCAATATGTCAATATGAGGCAGGAGCCATACCATGTGTTCATGCCAATGATCTCCAAGGCTGGGAATAGTTCTGTGGATGAGTTTTACCTGTAGATAAATTAAACTAAGAATACAGAAAGGGAACTGCTGGAAGATGGGAGGGAGAGTGACCAACAAGACAACCACATTATGCATCCACTCTTGTCACCCAGCAAACCGCTCAAGAGTTAGCCCTTTGAAATCCCACTCCAATTTGCTATCAATTTTCTAGGCATGTTTGCTTCTCCCAGACCGCTTGACAGAGAAAAAAGAGACAATTTGTGCCAACTCTAATCCCAGTGCCTTTTGCTTGTCATTTGGAACCTGTCTTTTCCAAATTATTTCTTTGCACGAAACGGTCCCTTGCTCATATTCTAAACCTTAGCCAAGGAAGGCTTGATGGAAGTGAGGAATTCAGAGACCAGAGAAACTCAGCCAACAGGGAGCCCTTCTGTATTGACTTTCAAATAACTAAATGGCCTGCTGAAGGATCTTTTAACAGTAACTTTTAGCACTAACTCTGTTCTTGGTTCTCCTCACAATGCAACCTGTTTCAAAATGAATCTATTTATCCAATTTGCATTTCCATTGCTTGTATGCCTTGGCTTCTGTTACAGGCAAGCTGATGTGATGCTGTGTATCTTTCAAAGGACCATCCTCACATAAGGATCTTCTCTCCTCAGAACACTTTCTTTTTCATTAGCTTACAAGCATGGCAGAATCAAACAGTATCTCCAGTTTCAGGAACACAAGCAAGACAGCAAAGCATGTAAGAACAACTTCCCTGGATGAACAATTTGGCCCAGTCTGGGCTGCAATCTGGCTCAGCCCCTGCCCCCTCCCCCTCCACCACCCTGCCTGGGGTGGATAATGTTAGAAGGCAGCCCCACTCCCTGGAATCTTCACCCCAAGCAGGGAAAAGCAAAGGCGCAGAAGGGCGCAGAAGCAAGAGCAATGCCTCCTGCCTCTCTCTGCAACGAACACCAAGAGACAGGAGCACTGCCTGTCCTACCTCTTCCCCTGCTGGGAAGAACCCAGGGTGGGGAAAGCACCAGTGTGCCCAACAAGCAGCACACTAAGGGACCCTCCCCTCCCCCAGTTATCCCTGATTTGTGATAAGAGGTAACAGCAGGGATTCCTCTCCCTTTTTCCTTCCCCCCTAGCCTCTGGGGATGAGGGCTGGGGAGAGAACTCGCCTGAGCTCTGGCAGGCCAAAATGGTCAGGCACTTGCTCCTGGGAATCTCACAAGCAAAAGAGAACACCTATAATAACCTCATTCATCCCCAGTATCCAACAATCCATGGTATATTTCCTTTTAATGTGGAGGTTCCACTATCAAGCATTATGACTCTTAGATAACATTTACAAGAAACACACTTTAAACACATTTTTAATCTAATGCTTTTTAGAAGCCACAAAAAAGTGCGAAGGGCTGTAGCGCTGCACTTGTATGTAGGTGGGCCCAAGGTCAATTCTTGGCCTCTCCAAGGAGAGCTGAGAAAGAATCCTTCCTGAAACCCTGGAGAGCCACAGCTAGTCAGCGACATACAGTCTGACCCAGCATAGAACAGCTGCTAAATCCTCAGAATATCCTCTCTGGCACACCTCCCGGCTGTATGTGTGAATGAACAGCCTTGCCTTTGGGTCCAAATAGTATGGGAGGGAAATACTACACCGTTCTCTCTGTTTATTTTTCTAAGCTTATGTGGATAAATGAAGCGGGATAAGATTCTTAGTGTCTGCTATGATGTTAAGATACAAGCACTTCAAGTATGAAAATATCCAAGAACCTCCTGAATGGACAAACTGAGCCATCAGCAAAAAAAAGTTTGAATGGCTGGGGGCAGAAGCAACCCAAGTTTGTTTGTTTACAGCTACATGCACAAGTGTGATGTTCAGGAAGTATGTGGGCAAGGATTTTAAGAGGAATGTATTTTGCGGATGGAAGCCTACAGCGTCTGGGGTTACATTATCTGCTAACAGAAAAGATGGTGTGCTCGTGAATGTGACCACAGTGTTTCCTGGTGCGAGGGATTTCCCTGTAAAGCCCTCTGTGCCGCAAACACACTGCACTGAAGGTCACTTATACAAGCAGCAGCATAATTTGTTAGTGCAGTGTTGCACCAAACTCATCTGTTACCATTGGTTAAGCTGTGCCAATGTCAAAATGGACTGAGCTGCAGAGGAGATTTTAAGGGGAGAGAACACAGAGCGAAGACTGGTGAAGGATAGGGAGGGAGCGGCCATTTCAGATGGTGGAAGAGGCAACATGCCTGGAAGGAAAAAATGAGGTTCAGGAAGGGAAGAGTGCAAGCGCTCACTCAGGATCTCAAGCAAAGCATCTCAAGCCTGGGAGAGAGAAGCAGCTGGGCGGCAGTGACTGGCTGGGAGGTGTGGGATGGAGCGAATTCGCACACGGCTCCACTGTCTCAATCTGGCTTACCAGAGATGCGCCACCAATCAGGCGCCAGTTTGAGAAGGCCTCTTTGGAAAGCCAGGCTGAGCTTGGGGTGCGGGGTGGGGGGGGACCAATGCTGCCACCGCTTCATTGCTGCGGCCCAGCTGCCTGCCGCCTCCGCCGTTGGCTCGTTCCCAGTCACAGGCCGCTCTGCTCTGGCACATGCAAAGGGGGATTCAACTGAACAGTGCTGCTCCTTTTTGCAGAACTGCCCAGTGGACTCTCTTCTCACAGGGAATCTGTGTGGCTCCTGCCCATGTGGGAGCAGAGGCAGGGGAATCAAGGGGGTGCCCTGCTCTTCTTCAAGTGCTGACCGGCTGATCACCTGCTTCTGCCCCAGTGAAAATCTTTAGGGCAGAAGGCAGGAAGAGCGGGGATGTTTCTGACAGTTGTGCCCAATGGCAGCTGTCAGTGGTGCTCTCTGCTTGGCAGCTTGGCAAACGTGGCAATGGGCTTTATGTTGTCATGTAAATGCACTCCACTTGTGCTTTCTGGTTCAGATGTTGCAACAAGCAATTGTGGTACCAGGAAACGAAACAGATCATTATTTATATCTGTGATTTCTCAAAACCAAGCATACCATGCAGTAACACCATGGTGGGGTTCGGATGGCAGGGCAGATCAAAAAGGAGTGGGGGCGGGGGACACTAATGCTGGCCATGCTGTGCAAGCCTGCCTCTCTCCAGATTGACGCACACCTCAAGAGGAAGCCAGTCACTGATAAATGATACAAGCACATCCTCCATGTACTTTGGAGACTTGTGTGCATGACAGCGGTAGCACAAGAAAGAGAAATTTCAGTGATGGCTGTTGAGAAAGAACGCAATTCATTTATACCCTGCATTTCTGTCAAAAATGGTGATCTGAGGCAGATGTGAGAAACTGTGGGACTGTACAAGCGTATGGGATGAGAGGAGGCCAAGGTGAGTGCCTTCTCCATAGGTGATGGAAAAGAGAACACCATTAATTGTCTCGGTGAAAGAAATCCCGTAAGTGGACCCTCTGCACAGCGTCCTCAGTAACTCCTATGGATACGGTGCTTAATACGACAAGCTGCTTACTATGTTTTATGATTTTTCAGATATCTTTTAAAATGCCAAAAATAATATTAATAATTACATGTATATCCCGAGGAACACAGGACAGTGTGCATGGCTCAGTCTCCTCTGCCAGCTCCGTCCTTATGACCACTCTGTGAGGTAGCCCAGCTGATACAGTGACTGCTCCAAAGGCACTTTAGGGCTGAATGGGGAGAGAGTCGGGCTCTGGCTTTTGTGTGCATCTCCCACATTCTAAAATACGGAAACATCTCTCCTAAGTCAAAGGGACTAGCAGGATGTGCTTTAAGCTAAAATACGCTGCTATCGGTCCTGGCCATTACGGGAATGTGCCTCCCAAACAATAAGAGTTCGACACTCTGGCTGAAAGAAGTTCAAGGGGCAACACTTACCGTCGCAGTCAAAAAGGGCAAACACCACATCACACACGTGGTCCGACAGCTCCACTTTCGCCACTGTCTTGGCTACCTGCTGCATAGTGTCTGAAAGGACAAAGAGAACCCAGTGCAATTCAGATGTCAATGCACTGAAGAATGAAAGACCAACACTAACCCCACTGATACATCCAGTCAGCCTTGCCATGCATGAGACATGCCTGAGGCAGGATATTCTGCCACCAGCCCATCCGTTCCCCAACCTGGTCTTGAACTGACAAGTACCTTTAATACTTGAAACATTTAGTAGTTGGAATGGTAAAAGGTGCTGAAACCAGCATGCCATTTCTCATCTAACGGCACTGCCGAAGGCAGACATACCAGATGCTGCCTGTCTTTCTGCTGATGGGCATTTCATTACAGTCCGTTTGACATGGCAGTGGAGGATTTAGGAGGGAGATCAGTGAGCCCGGCCAAGGTGATGGATTTTTTTTAAATTAGCATTTCAGAAAAATGTAAGTGAAAGGCTGAACTCTTATATAATCAGCACAATACAGATGGTATTGGTCCACCAGGAGCCTTGCCTGAGGGTCAGGTCCTATTGGAAAAAGAAATCGGAACACGCATATATTCCCTGCAGAACTTCCATCTGTGTGTATGAGTGCTGCACAGGGTATGACTCTTGGCAATTTACACATATATAACCGCACAGAGAGCTTTGGTTGTTGGACAGTACAGAAACTGAATAAATAAATATACCAAAGATCTTGACCCTTACAACTCTTTAAATCTGTACTTTCCATAGATATAGCAGCATATAATGAGCCAAATAAGCCAAAAGAAGCACCTATTCCTAGTATTTATTGTGCACATATAGACCAACTCATCTGAAAACAAGTTTATTTTCCCACTGCTTTAGGGATTCTACACTTTGATACCAGCCGAGAGAATTTCACCCTGAATATCCAAGGGCTAATAAAGAAAATGAGAAATTGTAAGTGAAGCCCCTTTTGAAGAAAGAACAGAATTAATCCCTAAGGAAATGAGAGCACTCATTCAACAGCATTTATAATTATGTTTGTAATGTCTAGGATTAGAAATAACTGGAGATCTAAAATGCCCAAAGATGGCTAAGTACTTTCATAAACAAATTTGTCTGGGATAATTTCTGTGTAATAAATGGAATAAGTTTAATAAGAAACACAGAGACTCACTAAGTCTTTCTTTGTTGCATTCTTTCTAGCATTCATGAAACATGACTGCACACCCAGGGCTTGGATAAAACATGCTTCTTCCACTATTCTGCAGCTGCTTATTACCTGCAGTGCTTTTACTTTTAAATATATGTATGAGAGAGAGAGAGAGAGAGCGAGCGCACGTGCGCGAGGGAGCACATGAACAGGGCACAGTCACACATTTTCCTGCCCTATGTGAGGGGGAGCATAGGGTTCAACACTGTGTGTGTGTGCCCACTGAAGGAAGGACTGAAGAATGATTTAGGATCCTCCATATGAGTGGATAATGCACAAATAGGTCTGAGATCAGGACTGATCTTAAGCACTGTGTGGCTCTTGAGTAGCTTTGCTCTGTCCTCACAAAGAGCCATGACGTCTCTCCTGCAATTATATTCCAAGATGGACTGTGGGCTGACAGAGTTCCTTTGTTGTCCTTCCCCTACTGCCCTCACCCCAGCAAGAAGAAAATCAATTCAGAGGCAGGTCCACCATTTTCATTATGCAACCCCCTATCTGAGGCAATAGGAGGTTGTGCTGGGTCATGCAAACCCAATCATTACGGGTTATGCAAGTTATTCATAACCCCCATTCAACTCTCGATGAGTAGTAGGGTTACTTGAGTGCTGTTTAACCAACAATGCCTAGATTCATGTGACATGGCATCAGCCTGGTGGGGGCTACATGTTTAAAATGGTGGCTGTTTATGCCTGGCCTCATTCTTGTTAAATAACGTATAATTATAATTATTATAATATTTAAAACATTTATATCCCATCCTTTCCAACATATGGCTCAGGATGGCTTACAATAATTTAAAATAAAATATATTATTACAATATTATAACAATTAAAACAGTAGATATTAAGCCAACAGAAAACAGCACTTCATAAAACTAAAGAAAAGAAAGAAATTATGATCCAGTAATAAGGGTTGAATTGGTCCTAAGTAGTGCTCCACACTTCTCTCATGGGACCCCAAACCACAGTTCAAGTGCTGTTTTAATCCTGGATGAAATGGCAAACTATGGATTTCTGCTAGGTAGAAACACAATCTTCTAATTTCCTCCCCTTGCATCCAAACTGGGAGGAAAAAGAAAGAGTATAAACAAGGTTGATGGAGGAATAGCTTGTAGGATTGACTGGATGTGGCCATTGTCTCTCCAGGTGTGATTCTGAGGACAAAGTATTTTCTCAGCAAGACTACCAGCCCCCATAAAGCTATCCTTTTTTTTTTAATGAAGGGAGGAGAAAGGTCAATACTGGATTCATTAACTATGTAATATTAATGATTGGTGAATGAACCCATAAACTACAATTAGTCCTTCTGAGGATAAAAATACATCTCATATAATGTCTAAAGAAATGCCTATACAGGGTATTTTACCACCTATACTTTCCATTTGCTCTCTTACGATTGCCCTCATTAGTTGGCTTCCATTCACACCTGTGCTAAGGAGGACATTAGGCCAGCAGACATACAGTTTGCCTACAGGCCTCACTACAAGGAAGAGCAAAGCCCTGCAGAGCCAGCTATGTCCGAACCCTCTGAATCTCTCCATGTTCAGTGACGCAAAACAGGGCGACGTCTTTCTTGGTTTTAATGACCTGAAGAACAGGTCTCTTGGTTGCAAGGAGAACGGGAAGCTTGTTGTTCAATATAATGAAAGGCCATATTTGCTCAAGACCGTCATGACTAACATTTAAAAATAAAATCCCTCCCCCAGTCCCATGGCCACAAGGCTGTTTTTATCCTGCCTTCCCGCCTGTCTTCAGGGTAAATAGCAGATCATCCATGCTGCTCCTGCTACATCCAGTCAAGCTACTGATCTTTACAGGGTTTTCCAACCATTACTGCTTGTCTTCACAAAAAATATTTCATTCCCTGTGGAGTGGTTTGACTGATCCAGGGTCACTCAGTGACCCTCACAGATGCAAAGATATTTGAACCTAGGTCTTCCCAGTCCTCACCAGCCCACCACACTGGTACAGCCTCCCTTTAAAGAGTAACTTCTTGTTAGTTCTCCTATGTTATTTCAAACGTAAGGCAAGTTGGAGCGATCAGTACTCATAGCCTTGTAAGCTGTGCTATTCGGATAGCTAGCAATGTTCAACATTCCAGTGGCCTGCTATGAAAATAAACAGCAGGGAGGGGAGCCCAGTAGTATCCCATGTGCTCTGCATGCAGAGAGAATCTGCTCAATGCTAGGCACCTCCGGTTTAAAAAAAGATCAGGTCGGAGGCGGGGAGACTAGAGCAGCTGCTAGTCAGCAGAGATAATACTAGACTAGAGGGAAAGGTAGTCTGATATGACAGAAGGCTACTGTCTTCTTGAGGTTTTATTCTGTATTTGAAATTGGGAAAACTGCAGAGGCATACCATGCCTCACTTACTGTACTACGATCTTCTGGTTTTAACCTTTGGGGAAATATAGTGTTTGGGCACAGTCCTCTGCAAGACTGAGCAGACAAAAGCTGCAGCTCCTAGCTTGCTGCAGCTAGCATGGTTGGTTAGGGAATGCTGGGAGTTGTAGGCCTTTTTCTGTCTAAACTTGCATGCTTATTGTTCGAAATCTTTTCATGCTAAGCCTAGGCAAAACTTTGCCTAGATCACAGAAGAATCTCCAACTGCACATCCCTGGGATTTCACAGGCACCTTCCATAACAGTGTATATATAGATGCATCTGTACATGCTTGTGCGTGGGCAGAGTTGCAAAACTTACTCAAAAAATCACAAGAAGCTAATTCCTGAGTAATTTCTGTAGGAAATCTGGCTCAGTAGGACTAAGCAATTCTGAATCAGTCTTTTGCCAAGTGAACAGCAGGAGAGCCTCATTATGTGTAACCAACACTCATACAGAGCCACATGGTTAATTACGCTGCATCGCTCAAGGTTTCAAGGAGAAAACAGGTAGAGAGACATTGAGAGAAAACATCACATCCATTTACAGCTTGCTAGTGTTTTAAGCTATTAAAATGATAAGACATGCATGTGATATATCTGAAAACACGCCTTTCATCCCACTTCCCCAGGCATAAATCACATTTGGCTGGATCCAAGGTATGTGACTTGATAATGAACTGTAATTCAACCTAATGGATGCACCGGATGAAGGCAATTATTTCTCCAAAGTAGGGCTCTGCAACACCCTTTCGTGACACAGCCTATTTGTATATGCCTCAAACACGCATGAATCAAAATTAAATTAGAACAGCTCAGCCGGTTTCTTTTACCCCCACCCTGAACCGTTAACTCCTAAAAGATAGTCAAAGACAATTAATTCCAAAGGGCTTGCACACCTTGCCACACACTAGTGAGTGTTGGACAGAGCTCACCTTCCTATTTAGGTTGATGAGGTCATGGCCAACAACAACAACGAAGTGATGTTCTTTATGCTCTGATCCTCCTCTCAAAGTGCTTCTAGAGTACCTGAGCAAAAACAGTTTGTTATTGTCCCAGTACTTAATACATCTTGGGCCCCGGCTGACACAAAACAGATGGGGCAAGCACAGCTCTGCATAATATTGTTGATGAACCTCCTCTTACAGCAAATAACTTGGCACAGAGTTGCTACTCCTCCTCCTGGGATGGCTTTCAATGTTTTAACTCTACAGGTATTCTCTATACCATCTAGTAGTTTCGAGCAGGAATTTCAGGTCACAAATGTGTGATTCAAATCAGCCTACCTCCATACTAATCAACCTGTTGATCATACTAGAATTAGGCTGCAAGAATTAACCACAGTTAATTGTCTGCTTTACGGGAAAAAATCTACTTATGCTTCTAAAATGCAAACCAGGAACGAGAAATCTCTGAGTCACAGAATTTTCTTGGGTACCTTGGGAGCACCTGACATCCAGGCCCTGCTCCCAGAAAGATTCAACTATTTTCTCTGGTTAAGGATATAGATAGCAGGGAGGTCAGAGTTGGTGATGGAGGAACAGGTGCTCTTTCCAGCACTAGCTGAGTAGCTTTGAATGGCACTTGCTATGCAAAGCCAGGGATATCGTGAGCCAAGTGACTTTTATGTCATGTGCTCCATGATATCCCGATTAGCAACTTGCTAAAAGTGGACTAGATGGAACAACTGTCAGTTATAGAATCAGGCTCAAAAGGTGCTTATTGGATTCAAAGGGCACCTTCTTATACTGGGAGAAAGTGGAGGACCAGAGAGTTCAGTCCTGGACCGGGTTTTCATCAATATTTTTATTAATGATTTAGATGAGGCGGTATGGGGAATGTTTGTCATATTTGCAGATGACAAAAATTGTGTGGGGTAGCTAATATCCTGTTACAGAAACAAAATTCCAAGTCTTCTTAATATGTGGAAAACAGCAGAAAGATATTTAATAGGGATGAATACCAAATTCTGCTCATAGAACAAAGAAATGAAATGCATGGCTATGAAATGGGGGATCCTTCGTTCAGCAATGCTACAAGCCAGAAGGATCTTGGTATTGTTGTAGATCACAGGCTGAATACAATGTGGCTGCAAAAAAGTCAAATGCTATTTTGGGCTGTGATAATAGCATCATTTCCAAAACACAGTAAGTTCTAGCTCCCCTCTACTTAGCACTGGTTAGGCCTTATCTTGAGTACTACATCCAGCTTGGGCATCATAGTTTAAGAAAGATGCAGATAAATGAGAAAAGATTCAGGGGAAGGAAACAAAGTCCTATGATGGGAGACTGGAAGAATTTGACATATTTCCCCTTGAGAAGGTTGAGGGGAGAATAAATAGCATTTTTTTCAATTACTTGAAATGCTGTCATACAGGGGAGGGCCAAGATCTCTTCTTGATCATCCCAAATGCAGGAATAAAGGGCTCAAGTTACAGGAAGCCAGGTTCCAAGTGAACATCAGGAAAAACTTCCAGGCTGTTAGAATAAGGCAACAGAACCCGTGACCTAGGGAGGTTGTGGGTCCTTTCCCTCTGATGGCATTCAAGATGCAGCTCTGCAGCCATCTGTTAGGGATGCTTTGACTTGGAGTCCTGCACTGAGCAAAGGGTTGGACCTGATGGTCTTATTGGCCCCTTCCAGCTCTACTATTCTGTGAGTCTATGACTCTGCACAGCATGCATCACCTCAACTGGGACAATGCATGTCCAGCAAAGCCAGGGCTTTAGCCAGTGCTAGGAGTACCAGCCAAGTCTCTTTCTCCATTTTCCTCGTGCAGGGTAAGGCAAAATGGGTGGGATAACACATCCACTGGTGTTATCAGACTTGCAGAGGGTCTGGTGGGCATAGGAAATTCATCAGTCTATTTTATTTTTTTAAAAAAATATTCTGTGCCACTGTTGAAAAGAAACACATGCATTTGGATTTCCAAATTGGCAAGTTCTGAGAATCTTATGCAGTTGCAGAAGCTGTGTGAATTGGATGCTTGCCTTGCCATAAATAAAGGAAAACAGCAAACTGCTAACATAGCGCTTGGCTTAGAGTACAACAAGCTCCTTGATCGTTAATGCTTCTGAAGACATGTCCAAATTGCCTCACCTGGAATGCTGGCTTCTGTCTGAATGCCTTGAAGAAAGCTTATTAGCGTGGGTTAGCTGAAAACATGTTACCTTTTAATTAACTATAAAAGCCATCATGTGAACAAACACTTAATAACACTTGTAAAGCAGCTCAGTGAGTCTGCTCTGAGAACACAATGACCCAGTTTGCAGGACATTCTTGATTTCCCCCCAACCTTTTGCAACATCTGTACTAACCAAAATACAAGCCAGTTTTTCCATTTGCTGCTGAACTGGCTGTAAACCTCAATCACTTCTGTGCAGGGAGGCAGGTGTTCGACAAGAGTAAGGCTATGCCTAGGCTAAGAGAACATCCAGCATTAGAAATGGGCAGGGAGAAACAGTTCAAAGTAGCTGGGAATGGTGAGGATACATGGCGGAGGGGGAAGTTCTCATTCCTCCCCACCATCTGTTCATTCTGATATCAAAGGAGGCCTCACCACCGTTTTATAGGCAAAACTGGTATGTTTAATAATGTGTAACTGCATAGCACCAATCATGCTGTTTTTAGAAAATTTTATACTAAGCATGCACTGGATTGGGAATGGGGAGTCACTAGCACCTCAGCATATGTTAGCCTTCTCCCCATCGCTGCAATTTCAGCAAGAATGCCAACAACAGAGGGATTCCATACAGTGCCCTCTGGTGCTACATCTCTCTGTCTTCATCTTGTAGGTCTTCCTGACAAATCTGGAAGGAGTCGGTTGCAACAGACTTTCCATACTAAATTACCATGAATACTCAAAAGTATCCAATCTCTGCCCTTTGTTGTAGGAAGGGAGAATGAATGTGTATGCAAAAGTACCCTGAGCATATACAGAAGGCCCAAGGACACATGGCTACTATGATGGATGCTGGTAACCACAGATTCCTGCAGGGGGAAAAAGACACAGAGTCTCTAGTGGGTACGTATAATTCAGCAATGAAATGCTGAATGTAAAGCTGTGGAAGCAGTTCTAAGAGTACATATTCATGGAATTGCTTCTGCTTCAAAGCATTTCTAAAATAAACAAGAGAAAGGTGATCCAATCTGGATTTATTTCCTGCTAAAAACAAAGAAGAAAAAAAGAAAAGAGATGAGAGTGGTTGAGGTTTAAAACAATAATTTCAACTAATGTGAATTATTATTTTAGACTCATGAAGCTAATGAATGAATCCTCTGCCATCACAAAATTGCCTTAAAGGTCTAAAGGTTATTTGTAGAACAGGAACCAACCATGTATATCAGCTTTCTCCACCTGAGTGTCCTCCAGATTGTTTGTACTTCAATTCTTGACAGTGCCTACACCAACTCTAACCCTGAACCATTAAAACTTTCAGTGCCTACAGTACCAGAGAAAGGCCTCATTTAGTTTGATAGGTCTGAAAGGATGATTTGAAACAAGGGAGTAGAGAGATTTAAAAAGGTAACAAAGAAAATTGCTTAGCCCAAAGGAGGGGAGGGGCTAAAATCAGATAGCATAAGGTATGGGGAAACAGGCACGTAGGCAAGAGGGACAAATACTTCCTGATTGTTTATTGACAAGCTGGGCAGAACAAAATGAGCCTATTGTAGCCCACTGGGGGCAGGGCTGGATTGGGAAGAAGGGCCGGTGTTGGGGCAGCACGGAGAAGAAAGAGTGTAAACTCTCAGTACCCTAGCCAATAAGGGGAAAAGAGGAGGGAGAAGCGGCCGGGGGCATGACATATAAAATGAGATGGGAACATGTGCTCAGGTGAACAGAAAAATGGGAAGGAAACCATTTTTTTTCTGTTTTCTTCACTGCAATAGAGTTTTAACAAGAACTCTCTGCATGCTTGGAATATTTTTCTCTTCCGATGTAAAGGAAAGAGTTGATCATAACAAGTTCATACATCTGCTGTAGAATGGCCAAAAGGGTACTCTTAATCTTCACTCAGCATGGGATTACATTTCATGCAATCTGAAGGTTAACAGAGTCTATACATCTCTATATATGTGATGTAAAGCATGATAAAATCACCCTAAACCAACAGTTGCTGTTAAACTTCAAGAATTTGCTTTCCTTGTTGTTGGCTTCCTCTGTTCAACACAACTTCAGTCCAAAGACCCTCAAAGACAGTCGTTTACCTTTGTAAACCAAATCAAGGCATTTGCTCACTAATAAGCAGGAGCAAACCTATCCTGAGTTTGGTCATTTTATTTATTATTAAGACATTTTATGCCGCCCCATTCGCCGAAGCCTCGGGGCGGCTTACAACAATAAGTTAAAATACAAATACATTAAGTTAAAATACAAACATTAAATTATAACCTTAAATTAAGATGTTTGTAAAGTGTAGACATAAAGTTAAAGCACAAAAATAACAATATAAAATAAGTCGCCCTGGCCAGATAAAATCCAATCATATTAACAATTAAAATGACGCTTAAATAAAAAGGTCTTTGCCTGGCGCTGAAAAACAAATAACGACGGCGCCAGGTGGACCTCTCTGGGGAGCACATTCCATAGATTAGGCGCCACCGCAGAGAAAGCCCTCCTCCGAGTCCCCACCCTCCTGATTTCTTTCACGGAGGGTTCCTGGAGAAGGGCCTCTCCTGCAGATCTCAAGGGGCAGGCGGGCATATATGGATGTAAGCGCTCCTTCAGGTAACCAGGACCCAAGCCGTTTAGGGCTTTATAGGTCATTACCAACACCTTGAATTGGGCCCGGACTTCAATGGGAAGCCAGTGAAGCTGATGGAGAACTGGAGTCATGTGAACATAACGCCCAGTCCCCGTCAGCAGCCTGGCAGCTCTATTTTGAACCAATTGAAGTATCCGGACCGTCTTCAAGGGTAGCCCCACGTAGAGCGCGTTGCAGAAGTCAAGGCAGGAAGTCACCAGCGCGTGTGTCACTGTCGCCAGACAGTCGTACTCCAGATAGGGGCGCAGCTGATGAATCAGCTGAAGCTGAAGGAAAGCGCTCCTCGCCACTGCTGTTACCTGAGCTTCCAGTGAAAGCTCTGGGTCAAGGAGCACTCCCAGGCTGCAGACCTTGTCCCTAAGAGGGAGTGCAACCCCATTCAGGACTAGGTTCAATTCATCTCTCAGTGTGTCAATCATTTGGTACAGGTTCTACACTATGAACTCGGCATGTGACCTGCACAGCAGCAGAAATACTCATTGCTATGCCGAGGGAATCCAATGCAATTAAGATAGAGGGAATCCAATGCAATTGTTACAGGCAGGAGCTGTTGAAGAGCAGAGATGGAGACCCCAATGGGCCATATCTAAAGGGACAGCACGGAAGGCTTGCTGCCTTCATGCTCAGACAGAAAAATGCCGTATTGAGAGGTCAGAAGGAATTTTAGCAGTCTTATCCAGCTTGTCTAGGACAGAATGAATTCCA
The DNA here is from genome assembly GCF_004798865.1 of Varanus komodoensis. Taxonomy (NCBI): domain Eukaryota; kingdom Metazoa; phylum Chordata; class Lepidosauria; order Squamata; family Varanidae; genus Varanus; species Varanus komodoensis. The sequence goes on from NW_025335317.1 coordinate 19,972,456, forward strand.
CTTCAACCAAACTAGCCACTTCACTTGCTGTTACACATCTATGTTTATCCCATTTAATCATTATGGTAAGCAGAATGTAATCAAGCTGAAAATAATTTGGCATAGCATACTGAACACAAGCACTAACTGAATAAATTTTACTAATTATTGCCTATTCTTGTTTTGCTGAGGTGTCATCTTTCTGCCTCAAAATGCTGCAGCATTGCTGCTTAATTCTTGTTGTTAGCCAAAATGAATTTATTTGCTTCTCATGGTCATGGCTTTTATAGCTTTAATTTAACACTTACCTTAGTCAATTACAACAAGCTCTCTCTCTAATCCAACCATACAGCATCACCTTTGCTTGCTTTAACTGACTGACATACTTCTGTAAACTGTAAGGCCGACAGAAATCATTTTAGTCTCCCCCATGTTTGACTGAATGTCATAGTTTGCCTATTTTCTTTCCCCATCTATTTATACTCTTTTGACAGCTTTGTTATGTTTTTCTGAACAGCAATAATGAATCCCACAGAAAATTTGGTTAGCAGCTACAATCTTGATGTCAAAGATAACATTCAAGTTATCTCTGAGCTTTCCAGACTTAAGAGAAGCTGATTTCTCTAGAGAAAGTGCCCTCATAAAACAAACATTTTCATATTCAAGTTTTTTAAAACCACAATGTCTATTTTTGTATCAAAGCTAACTAGAATCTTATAGCTATTTACATTTTGTTCTAAAGCCTGTATTTTTAAACCTTCTTTCCATCACTGCCCGGAAATTGTCAACATGCGTAATGCCTTATTTTGCATGAGTTGCATTGTGAATTTATTCATAACGTTCTTCTTCCTTCAAATGCTGATTGTAGCTTTGAAGCAAATACTTCAGATCTATCTTATAAACTGTTCTTTACACACCAAAAGGCTTTAAAAGATTCTAGCTAGATCTAGCTACAATGTGAAAGCTGCTAATCACAGCAGGGTTTTATCTCTCAGGGTCAGGAGAAGTACTGCAATATCCTGGGAATGACTTGGCAATACCATTCTTCTGCAGTTGAGTTACTTGTATTCATCCTTCCCCGCATGATTATTTTCAGTTAAAAGTATGACTTATGATAGCAATCCCACTGAAAACAAGTATGGAGTAGTGGCTTAGAGAAGATTATCTCCATTTTAAAAAACTGGTCAACACCCTCTATCAGTTTCAGTTCCTCACCCAGTCCCATTCATATTGTTATTTTTTTTTCAGGACATTTAAAAACCTAAAAGACTGTATTAGAAAGAGCCCTCTTGCTTAGATGCATATGTGCAGCAGATATTTCCAATTCCCCCCTCTACTGCCCCAGGTTAAACTGTTGACAAAAGCCATTTCAAATGTTAGATCTTTGAAAGGAATCACCTCCTTCCTTGGGTTAGGTGTAGATTCATAGGTTCCACAAGCTGAAGAAGTCGTGGATTAGTATAAAAGGAAATTATTTTCTGGTGTGCTTTCTCTTCTATGATTGGGAATTTAATCAGACAGGTTGTCAATTCTTGCTTTCATTAATTTCTATCCAACCAATGGAATGGGAGAGCTTTCCTCTTGAGAATATAATGGACCTGCTAGGTAAGAAAGCTAGCAGCCTTTTTCTTACAGTGGTCAACCTTTGGGAAAGCCTTAAGCAGAACAGAGGGCAGCAGCTCTCTCCCACTCATATTTCCCTACAACTGGTTTTCATGGACATGCTGGTGCCTCTGATTCTGGAAGCCATACAGCCATCTAGACTTCCTGAGAGAAGCATTCCCTCGGAAGAAATCAGATGTGGATACCTTCTAAAATAAATTGACTTCCTGACTCTTTTATACATTTGCTCTGAATAGGCATGGGCTAGACTCCATTTTACCTAATGAACAAAAAAGAACCAAAGACCATAGGCCAAATACTACAGGGAGCATATACTGGTATTTTTATGGGTTTGCCATTATTTCATTATTTTCAGGAAAAACATACTTTTAATGCTTTGCAAAAATATTATTTCCTCAAATAAATCCCATTTGCTTCTTAAGGGTTTCAGTTCAGCCCACTCATGCCATATATGAGTCATGCTACCAAGAGTATTTCCCATATACATTTTGAAAACTTTTTTCTTGTTCTCATCAGAGTGATTTTAATAAAGTTATTTTAATATCTGAGTGGTAGCAACTGAATTGATTTTTTAAAAAATAATGTTTGGGTATTCCAGTACCCTTCCTTTTAATAATTACAACTGGCCTGAATATAGGACAAAATTCCTACTTGGCCATGAAGCTCATTAGGGCTCAGTGCACACAGAACACTTAACAATTATTGCCTCTGTTGTGCTTTCACCCAGGTTAAGATAATATGTGTAAGTTAAACCATGGGTTTTTTTTATCCAAGTAAGTCCAGTCCTGCAGGAAGTATGTCTGGAGAGACAGTGGTGAGGTTTGCTTGTTATCATGAAAGCAAGGGAATTCTGGGGAGGCACTGGAAGTGTTTTTAACTATGGTTTCCAGATGTAATACTTAACCTTAGTTAAGGCAAGTTATGATTTAACAAATTCACTTCAAACTATGGTTTTACCCTTTAGTTCATAGCCAATTTCTGACTAGGTCTAAAATGTGCAAAATATTGCTCAACTACAGTAAAGTAAAACTATTGTTAAGTGATGTATCCAGACAGCTTTGGGAAATTGCTTTCTCCTACCCTAGTCTGATGTGGCCTTTTATGAATTGGAAATATGATTTTGCTTTTGTTTTGCTTTTGCTTTGCTTTTGTTTTTATTTGTGAAAATGAAATTATCAGTTTTATGTACATTTAATTATTGGAATATTTGTTTTGATTGCTGTAAGCTGCCCTGAGAAACTTTTGCATATAGGGCAGGGTATAAATATTTTAAATAAATAAATAAGGGATGGATTCATTTTAGGGCTAAGCCCTAAGCTTCTTAGAGGAAGGATGGGATACAAAAGTGTTTGCACATGAAGAGAGGCCTTTAAACTCTTTTTCTTAACCATACTTTTAAAATGATTGATGATGGTGCCTCTGGGGAAAAATCTCTAATGTATAAAGAACAATGCACTCTCACAAACTACACCATATTCAGGGTTATCATTTTCAAATTGTGAGCCATGGTGTAGTTCTTTGCAAGTCTGGATCTTAGAGGTTAACCACTCAAATCATTTTGATCACAGTTGTTATCCTTCTGGGCTGCCACAAAGCTAGGCGAAGTTGAAGTTATTAACTCACATGAATGGGAGCTGCAGGATCTCTTTCTGTCTAAACTTGCATAGGACTGGACCCAATAACGCTCTGACCTTTTTCCCACGAAACCGAGGCAAGGCCCTTGACAAAAATGCTATGGCTTGCCACAGATTGCACTGATAACTGACTCCAAGGCAGAGCTTAGAGTGGGAGCAAACCTTCTTGTCGGATACCTTTTTCTCTTGTCTAGAAAAAAAATTAACAAGATATTCTTCAAGGTCACTCGATTAGTGTTTTAAATGCATTTCTGAAAAGGGTTTTACTTATTAATCTTTTTTCCTTATCTCCAGCATTTCTTAGTCTCCTGAAGCTCCAATACAAACTTTACATCTTCCTCTCTAAAGGAGCTGCAGGAACATGAATTATGACTACATTGCATTAATGTTTCCAGCAGACTTGTTAAATTGTCCTGTCAGCTCATGATGGGTCGTGACTAAAATTCTACATTCACTAGAGCTAAAGACAGAGGATATCCCACTATGCTTTGCCTGTATCCTGAAACAGTGATGATGTTTCAATGATGGGCAATTATGGGTCTCAAGAGAGTCCTGCATGGTGCAGAAATCCCAAAGCATGTTGCATTCTCTGATATGTTAATATTCACAGCCTTGAGGGGAATGCACAGCAATACTCGTTTCATTCGCCACTAAAAGCTCGGTCAAGAAAGGCAGCAGCAACACAACATGGAACCCACTGTGGTTCTCTTTATGGCTTGTAGCGACAATATACCAGAAATGCTGCTGCTAGGAGTGACTGAAAGGAATTATGTACAGGCTCTTGGTTCTTCTGAAAGCTTCTTAATGGATCACGTTAGTGTCACTCCCAAGGTGTAGGACTGCAACTTCCATAATTCTCACCAAAATGCAGCCAGAAATGATAGGAATCGTAGTCTAGTGCCTCTGAAGGACACTGTTTTGGACGACATATGTATCTGACATATTGAGTGCAGCTGTCATCCCCAAGCTGAAAGCTTTGTACTGCTTGAGCCAGCTGGTCCAGGCTGATACTTAGGATTTGTCCCTCTTCTTCCAAAATTACTCATAACTGAGTCTAATTATTGCTAGCACTATTGTGGTGGTGCCTGCCAAACAAAGAAGGGCCTTAAAGTTTATTCCATTCAAATCTGGCAGAATAGCAGCCATATCACAGAGGCAGAGCACAAGTTTTGTATGTAGATCTCTGAAACAGTTGTAGATTTAGATTGTTGTGGAAATATTTATGGAGCCTATAGCTATTTGGCCCCAACTATATGGTTTCTGAAGACTATAATGAATAAGTTTTTACTATTTAATATGCTACAATAAAAGATTCTCACTGGTTTGGCACTTCCTGTGACAGAATGTTTACTTAAAGGGAAACCCATGAGAGACAGTTGCCATGGTCTGGGGTGCAAGACAGAGGCACTGGGGTCAGGGCAGCAGAACCCAAGGCAATACAGTGTCCAAAGCCCAATAGCGAGGTTTAATAACAAGTCCTAGTTGTAGTCACAGAACAGACTGAAGTCAGGAACCGGAAGTATGAATCAATGCAAGGGTCAAGAACCAGGAAGACAAACAGAGCAGAGTGCAAATACCTTGAGGCAGGACAACTGGGCAGAGTTCAGGAGCAGTGAAGGTGCTGCAAGCAAGGCTAGGTGGCTAGGCAGTGAAGCAGGGTGAGATGAGACACGACGAGGCAAGCTTAGGTAAGACAGCACGGCGTGGCTGGCATGAAGCAGCCAGGCAAATCAGGACATGGCAAGCCATGGTAGTAAACAGATGCATCAATGGCCAGGCAAGGTGCAGGAGCTACACCACTGGGGTGAGACAGCAAGGCAATATACAGCAAGGCAGGAACCAGGTGCAGGAACAGACCCACAGCCCAAGGGAAACCTGCATTGCTGAGGCAAAACAGGATACATAGCAAAGGTCAGGCAAGATGCATACACGACTGAAAGACCTACATTACTGAGGCAGCTTTTGGAGGGAAGAGCCTGCTTTTATATAACTCCCCCAGATGGTGCTCATCAGCAGACTATGCATCAGCACTATGAGATGGGACTGGTCCTGCAAATACTGAGGTCATTCTGGTTCTTGTCACCAGATGGTGTTCCAGAGCAGCCCAGATCCTGACAACAGTAAGGCTTAAGTAGGGGATAGGCAAGCTGGTGCCCTCCAGATATTTTGAACTACATCCCCCCTAATTCAATTCAAGCTGCAACAACGCAGAGTCAGGCTAGATATAGGAAAAGCTTCCTCACTGTCAGAACAATATGACAGCGGAACCAGCTCCCTAGAGAGGTGTTGGGCTCTCCCACACTAGAGACATTCAGAAAGAAACTGGGCAGCCATCTGAGTGGGATGGTGTAAATTGGTGTCCTGCTACAGCAGGGGGTTGGACCTGATGGTCTTCATGGCGCCTTCCAACTCTACTATTCTATGGTTCTATGATATTAAACTTCAACAACTGCCCATGATGGTGGGAGCTGAAGTCTAAAACACCTTGAGAACACCAGGTCGCCTTATTCTGCCCCGGGGTGTTCTGAGAGCTTGCTGTTCTGTTCATGGAGCTGCCTGTCTGTTTCAAATAATTTGTCACAACAAGGTGGCTATAGTGTTTATTCTTGCCATTCTAGAACTTCAGTTGTTTCTTTGTGGAATAGGAATTCCTGCTGGAGCAGGAGAATGTGGGTGCAAAGAAATGCTTCTGTGTGCATTATGTTGTGTGATTCCCCTCCCTCTCGCAGTCTCATAAGCTTGGAATTCTATTTTCAAGCCACTTGATTCAGTTTCTTGCTTTGATACATGGCCTGCTGATGAAATAAAGAGGTTGCACAGGAGTGCTTTTGTGTAGCTGCTTTTGCTACAATACACAAAAGGATAGAGTTTGGGTGTTCTGAGGATTTGCTGCTTTGACTGCAGGCTACATTCACACTGCACAGTATAATCCATGGCTGTTATACCCATATTGTTGGGAGGGAAAGTAGAGGATGACATGATTGTGGTGTAATGCAGAGTTGATACGCAGTCTGCTAGGGATGGATTCCAGTAGAGAGGGTTTGTGAAGCATTTGATAAAAGAAATCTACTTGCCTTCATCAAATAATTTCACGCATTTAATTTCCTTCTGATCTCACTATTTACAATCCCCCACTACCTTATAGTCCTGAAAGCACCCAGTAGTACTCCATGTATCTGAGGGTGAGTTCAAGTCCACAAAACCTTATGCCAGAATACATTTTTAGTCTTTTAGTTGCCAAAGACATTTTGTTGTTTTTGCTGTTAATACAGTTTCTCTGAACTGATGTTTGTGCAGAAGATGGGAGGCATGCTGTTAGACCATATGAGAAGCAAAATTATGTTTTTTGAGTGTTTAAAATTTAATATCAGTTATAAGAGCTTCAGGCTCCCTCCGTAGAGTTGCTCTAAAATAAATATCCACGGAGGGTACTGGATAGATCCTGTCTCTACTGCACATGTGTATGAGTAGACACCGTGATGCAATGTACAGATGGCCATTTTACATGCTGCAGAGTCTTAATATGAACATATTGGCTTTGGGTGCACATGTGTCCTGCTTAGCTGTTGTGCCTGAATTGAAGCAGGGAGTCAGTCTGTGCCACTTTTGTGTGTGTGCTTGTGTGAGAGCTAGAGGAAACAAGCTAATACTTCAGTGTGTGTGTGGGGGGGGGGCAGGGGGTCTCTTTGTACTCTATCAAAGAAAATCTTGCATTTGTATTGAGTTCTCTACCATGGAAGGGATTCAGTGTTTTGTACGTTGCTGGCCAAGTGCGTGTCCACACAACAGTTGTGAGTTCAGTACTGGGGACAGAGTGGAGGACCCACCACCCCTGCTTGGGAGAGCTACCACCAGTCTTGGACTAGTGGACTCAGATTTATTTAATCTAAGACAGCTTTTTTATCTTGCCAGTTGAGAGAGAAGTAGCAGCAAGGGAATAAAAATGATGCTTTCCAAGGACCTTGTCCCTCACGAAGATTGTTCCCAATACTTCTTTCTTGAAGTTACAGTCCAATTCAAGCCATTTCTTGGCTTCAGTGAAGGGGGACATATTTTATCACAGCAGAACCAAGTCACAGAGGGTACTTTGTGCAATGAATCAACGCAGCATTTGGTCTACTTCATTAAAAACATCAAACACACTGTTGATGCAGGTGGGAAACAGGCCAGATCCTTGCCTTCCTCAGACTAAAGCATCCTAATATTTGGTTGCAAAATAAAAATATCTTCCCTTAATTGGTATTTATAGAATTTATTGGTTCACCTTCTTATTTGGATTTGGCGAAATATATTTTTCATTTCATTGCCCTGAAAGGCTTTGGACATGATACAGTTCAAATACTTCTTGCCCTTTATGTCTCCAAGGTCTTCAATGTCTCATTGAAAACATAATTTGCTTTCATTTGGCTTAGAGAAAAGTTTGTAAGCTGTCCATGGGAAATCCAAGTGCAGAGATAGGTATTCAAAATTTTCAATCATATTCACAATGGCTCATTATATGTATTTTGGCTGATGTTACTTACTAGTGGTCATATTACAACCCTGAACAAACCATATTAAAAATCGTGCACAGAAGAAACTTCTTATTTTCAAGAGGGTGATTGCTAGAATGGTAAAAGTCTCTTCATGGAAAAAAGAACAATCAGGATGTCTTACTGTATGCAGAAAGAAACTCTGGACTGTTGCATTGATGGAGAAGCTAAGAAAACAGATTCACAATACTAACAGCAATAAAGGCTATTAACGAAAAATGCATTTTGAGGTATCTTTCTCGAGCTTTGTGCATTACAGCCAATTACAATCAATCTACTGTGTACCCCAATTAATTTGGATTGATGTTGACTGCACATATTAATCCTATTCTGCAACTAACCACTGTATCCTGTGTTTCATGCAGCCAGATGTTATATCCTTCTGTTATTAATGTAAAATTTAATACCATTAAAAACACAAAGAAATGATTAACTGTCTCAATCATGAACACTGAACGCTGAACTGCCTTGCTAAAACAGCACTCAAAAGCCTTTCCGGGATACACAAAGTACTGCCATCTTCTGTCTTCCAGAACTCCAGGTCTTATTCTGTTACATCTGCCCACACAGACAACATGGAAGATTTGCACAGTACTGGGACAGTTTAAAAAATTAATGCTTACATCAGCATGAAATATGCAAATACTGGGTTTTTTATATTATCCATAACCTGCCTCCTCTATAATTCTATTAATATTTCTCTTACAGTCCAAAAGTCTTGCAGCCACTTGGGGAAAGTGCTAATTCTGCTGTAACGTATTTTAGGACAGGGAACAAGGCTGTACAGTGAAATTTAAGCTGATCTACTGTAAATCTTTCTTTGATTTATATCCCACCTTTTCTCTTTTCTTTTTTTAAAGCACTCAAGTATATCACATAATACAGTGGTACCTTGGCTCACAAACTTAATCCGTTCCTGGACTCTGGTCGTGACCCAAATTGGTTGTGAGCCAAGTTAAATTTCCCCATACAGTTCAATGTAAATAAGGTCAATCCGTTCAGTAACTATTTTTTTAATCAGAAAAATGTGATGCAAAGTGACAAAGAACAACAAAGATCGCGTCCATCTCCCTACCCACCCCCCAGCACGACCATGAGCGCACCAGTCATCCCAGCGCGCTGGGGGGGGGAAGAGACAGGAGCGATCGTGGCCGCGCTGTGGGGGAGAGATGGGTATGCTCGGGGGGAGGCGAGCACCATCACGGGCATGCTGGGGCGGGGGGGGGGGGGGGAGGGGGGGGAGCCCGGGTGGGCCCCTGGGGGAAAAACAGGACCAACCCCCGGCCCCCCCCCCCCCCCCCCCGCCGCCCAGCACGATCACGGCCATCTCCCCACTTGGAGATGGTGTGTGGAGACGGCCGCAATCACGGTCGCCACCAAATGCAGAGTTCTTGACCCGAGTCAATTTTTTAATGAAATGTTTGTTCATGACCCGATTTGGTCGTTAACTGAGGCGTTCATGAGCCAAAGTACCACTATACTACCTGTCCTGCTTCCAATCTTATTCCCATAACAAGAGCCCTGTGAGAATTAGGTTGGGCTGAGCATCTGTGACTTGCCCAAAGTTACCCAATTGGCTCCATGGCTGAGCGGAGACTTGAACCCAGATTGCCTGAGTCCCACGATCTTAACTACTATGCCACACAGGTTCTCATTAGTACCATCGCAAACAGTGCATGAATTTGGTATGCCAGTACGTGATTTTGCCTGGGACTGAAGATGGGAAAACAGGACAAACTATATTCTATAGTAAGCGCTGCAACTAAAGTGCACAAAAAGGGTCTAGTTGAGTTGTGTGACAAACACACTGGGCACTGGAGAAGCTTAAACACAACATTTTCCAAGTAACCTAGAGAAAATGCGGTCATAAAAAATCATGTTGCTACCCCAATTTGTCAGTGCTGAGGACTGAGTTACAGCTGAGCTAGACACAAATATTTAAGAGGCTAGAAACTAGGATATTTTAAGATACACTGTGAAAAGTCTGTCTTAATCTGGGTTGTGAGGTGTACAAACATGATGTTCTGTTACACATCAAAAGCACCAGCCAATTAATGTGATGCAGCTCTTCCTAGACTGTACGACTTGAATTAGCTTGTGGGAGTTTTGTTCCATAGCTTATTTTGTATTAGAATGCACACAAAAGAATGTACTGTTAATGGTGCCCCATGTAAAGAAAACTTCTTGCACATAAAAAAACCAGCACAAAAGGAAGATGGCTTGCCTGCAAGCAGTCCTATATGTGCCACTTTCTACATGCAGGCAGCTTAAAGGTGGTTTATGATACAGTGGCAGAGAATCAGGGTGGATGGTCTGCAGACCTACGCTGGCTCACGACTGAAGTTCTGCTCACCCCATTTTACTATAAAACTAACAAAACATCTTAAGAAACTTAAGAAAGGTGTGAAAAGGAGCACATGCAAGATCTATCTTTTAAAAAAACAAAAATAATTTGAAATGTACAAAATGCTCTATACCTTTATCAAGAGATGCTCCGGCCATGTGATAAAAACTTAATGCTGTATCCACGTCATTTATATTTTTCAAGAAAGTGAAGAAGTTCTCTACCTCCTCAAACGTCAGCCCCTGAAATGGGATTGGAAATATCTTTAGATTTAAATTAAGGATTTTAATGGATGCACAAACCAAATCGCAGGACTATTATGTTTTAATTTTCATATTGGCAATTTGTTTTGTGATACAGCCCCAACTTGTTGCCCTTAACTCACAGAACTGGCTAAACTGGAAATTAAAGAAAAAGCTCCGTCTCTCATAATTTATTTATTTATTTATTAAAACATTTTTATGCCGCCCCATTCGCCGAAGCCTCGGGGCGGCTCACATCATCACCATTAGTTGCAAATTTGTTCCCCTTCTATAAAATCAAGATAGAGATAAAAGCTGAACTATAAAGATCCCTCTGCAGTGGAGAATGTCAACATAGTAAATGTGTAGTTTCAACTGTAAACAGTGAATTCGCCCTCAGGGGGAAAATAACATGTCAAAATAAAAGGGTTCAATTTAGATCTTCACATTACTGGTAACATCTGCTATAACACTGCTCGAAATGTTTTCTGTAATATGAACTGCCTTTACTCAGGGGTAAATCATACAAATAAAAACATTTTAAAATCCCAGGAACAAGTCCTACTATGCTAATAATTCTTACAGATGAGCAGAAGCTTTTTATGCTGTAAAGAAATAATTAGGTAATTCAAAAAGCCCAATTTTTCAACATTCAATACCTGTTAATTATGCCTTGCTTTGATGTCAATGTACTATGCAACTGGAATAAGAAAGGCAAAGAATTAACTCCAATCTATGATATAAATTAAGGATTTTAATGAATATACCATTTAGAATGATATACCATTTAGAATGAAATGCTTTACATTCAAGCCATATACTGTATTATCATAAAATCTATTTCTCTTAGAAACACAAAAGAAATGAGTAGTTACGTACAAATTAAAAGCTACTTGGTTTCAGCAATGTTCTCAATGAAATATGACGATTCAACCGAAGAAAAGAAAGGGAAAAAGAAAAGGATCCTTTTTGTTCAGCACAAAAAGTAAGGACTTTGGGGTCAATGCAGAACAAGAGAGTTCACAAAGGGATAATTGCTGCAAAATATCATCTAAGTAATACCAGTTTGACTACATTAATGCATTTGTAGTAATCAAGTACATGTTCCATACATGAATAGGTCATCTGCATGAACTGGAGTTTCCTTGCTCTCTGTGAATTAGCAAATATTCCGTGTGCCCAATGTGGAATACAGGGGTCCACTCTGTAACACTGAAAACAGAGGGACATGTGGCCAAACTACATGTAGTGGAACACAACAGAACTTTGCACTTGCCTGAAATACCACATATCTAGCTTTTAAGGAAGTCAGTCCAACCCATCTCATGCTTTTTGATTTATCTTATTGGCTGAAACTTGTAGCTATTACATCATATTTGGCCCATGCTGCAATTAGAAGCCAAGTAGCATGGCTTCAGCTCCAAAAAACTTTTCTTTAAGAACACTCTCTGAAAAGCTTTAACCACTAAAAGAATGGAACACTTCAAATTAAGTAGCAATATTGATTTTTAGCATTCTGGAGAACTTCCAATTTGAGAATGGAACATTGGTATTTACCAAGAAAGTTCCTGCTGGGTTGTTCTGTGGAAGACATCCAGCAATGGGTCAACTCCCACTATTACCAAGGAAAATGGAGGGACCATGTGATGGATTTTTGAGGACTCTATTGGTCCCAGGTTCCATCAGTGGCTATTGCTCAGAAATAAAGAAAAGCAGAAACTCTCCCAGGTATAGTCATGAGAAGACCCACAAGGACACACAGATTAAAGTGAAGATGGGTATCAGACTAGAGTCCTAAAGAAGAAGGACCAATGTAAGGGTAGCATGGCCAATTGCTGCAGAATTGTGCATGTACAGAAAAAGGAGAAAATGAGGGTGTAGCTGGGATGCCATCCAAATGCCAACCCAGAAGGAATCTTCTAAGTACCAATGTTCTGCTCCCAAGGTTGGTGTGAGGAATGAATCCCACAATGGGGTACAGCTACCATTTTGGGTAGGAAGATTTACAAATTAACAGTCTGTGCTGCAGAGATATATGTGTGGCATTTTATGTCTGATGGAAGAATCTGGATTTTCCCAAATTGCTGCCTTGCATATTTCAGCCAAGGATGCACTGGTGCTTAAAGCAGTCAAGGTGGCTGCTGACTTAGTTGAGTGTGCTATAACATGGGGAGGTTTGTCAAAATACAATGGATCCTATACCAGGAATATACATGTGTGCAGCTCTCTGGCCCAGGGGTCCTCAATCTTTTGGGATACATTTCAGAATTTAAGAAGTGGCTGTGGGAACCACCACGAAACGTCTAATCAGTGCACTGCCACTTTGATGTACAGATCTTGGCTATGTCTTATGCAGGAAAACCATTTGTCTCAAGTCTATTGGACACTGCAATATCTCTTTAATAAGGTATTTTTTTAATTCAGCTAACTGCTGATGGTGCTTAAAAACACTTCTTTTAAACGTAAGTTTGGCAGCATCTAGTACTTGCTTCTTTTTGGGCAGAGGTTATTGCTCACATACATTTTGTACTGGAACCATCTTTAATAGTCATCAATGTACAGACTTGTTTTAAATTATTTATTACTTAATTTCATGGACATTAAGAAGTGATTGTTATAAATGGATATTCAGTGCACTTTTGACAGCTTAAAGACTGCTATTATAACACAAGAAAGATTAACAGTCACCTCCTATACTGGAATGGATTGAGGACCTTAGAACACTTTCAGTATTTGGTTGGGTGGTTTAAAGCTGCCATCTTCAAATGGATACTTGTTTGGATATTCAGCTCACTTTTGTTGAAACTTATAATTGCTAGAAAGGATTTATGCATATCATACAAATCCATGTAAGTATGCTGAAAAAAAGGGAGGAAAGTTTGGGTGCCCACAAGTGTTGTACCATGGACCCAAGGTAGATCTGGGCAGCTTATTTGTCCATAGCTGTTGGGCGAAACGATATGAAGAAAGAAACTGATTATCTAAGGAACGGGTATGTTTAAGGTAGCTTCTTAATGCCTGTGTGCATCCTTCTCCTGTAATTGAGATGGATTAGGACATAAGGTGGGTAGGATCAGTTCCTGAGTTCGATGGAATGAAATATTAACTTTAGCAATGAATGCTGCTCTGTCCTGAGGATTACTGTGTCTTTTTGAAAGTTCACTATTTATATATTGAATTGTTTACTTACACAAACTGTTTACTGAGAGGGGTGATATGATGACATTCTGCATGCAGAAGAAATTGCTATTAGGAATAAGACTTTTCAAGACAACTTTCTAAGTGGAACAGATTTAAGTAGTTGAAATGAAACATCTGTTAATGCTGTGAAGACCACATGTAGACTCTGTAATGGGAATCTCTGAATCATGCGAGGCCTTATTAGAGAAGTTCCCTTGAGGAATCTTTTAAATGAGGGTGTGCGCTTAATGGAGGACAGCATGGTGTCTGCGCAGTGTCTGCATCTTCCTGTGCCAAGTGCTGGATTTTAGGCCCAAATTGCGGCCTACATGGAGGAAGAGGAAAAGTTCTTTGATGCCTGCTGTTTGGGTTCTGATCTTTTTTTCTGCAGCATGTGAAGAATGTCCTCCAAATGGTGTTGTATTTGCCTATGAGGGATCTTTATGGAATGCCAGCAACATATTGATGACTGCATTGGGCTATCTTGCAAGAGATGGAGTTTCTAATAGCCTTGTGGCTAAGGGAAGTCATCCTGGATCTGGGTGAACACCTGCTGAGAAGAAGGAAATTCACTTTCTGAGCAAAGAGTGATGGCTCTTGATAGCTTTTGATGTGCCAGGCATAGCTCTTTATTGGGTGAAAAGCAGGGACAAACAGACCAGGAAGTGTTTAGGACCAAGAGAACAATGGAAAAACAGAGTACTTTTCTGTGGGTGACAGGAGGAATTAACCCACTCTATTAATGCTAACCTGAAGAAAACAGTGTGCATGCTCAAGTCAAGCGCAGACCCCACTGTTCTTAGTGGAACTTGTTCCACAACAGCCTTCCATGTGTTGAGTTCTATAGAAAGAATTCAAGAAGGTACATAATGAAACACACTATAGTATTCAGGTTTGGAGGGGAGGGGAGAGAGGGGAGGGGAGGGGAGGGGAGAGAAGAGAAGAGAGAAGGGGCACTATCCAAAACACTTTTCTAAAGTATTGAAGACTTCTCTCAAAATGAAGGGCTGATTTAGTGTCCCATGTGATAAACATATCAGTAGCCATAATGTGAGTAACATGGAACAAATTGCTCTGCCATTACCCTAATAGGATGTATCCATTACTTTTCTGACAAACTAAGATCTCAGTTGGACAGGTTCTTTGCTAGATGGCAGCTACAAGGATAGGCCCTGCTTAATTCAGAAGCTTAGGCTTATCAGGTGTCCCCAGCCTTTCTTACTCAGGTGGCACAAGGGGATTTTGAGAGAATATTGTACTAGGGGCTCTTCCAAAATAGGTAGGTGCTCTTCCAAAATAGCTCCTGCAGGGTGTGTGTGGATAAACTGCTGAGACTACAGGAAAGGCAACTTGCCCCCAAATCTTGCAGAGCGAGGGCCCTCAGAACACAAAACTCTTCTTCCAAACTCTTTTTTCTTTCAAATAGAGATGGTGCTGGAGGGCGGAATAAACTTCGCAGTATGCCAGATTCTCATTTTTAATGTTAAAACATCTTAAATGAATACAGCCTGACTAATACACAAACAGGTGTCTGAAGGTGCAGTGGAGACGGTAGGCACCATTTTGGAGAAAGGATAGCCAGGTGGCTCACCTAACGCCACGAGTCTAGGTGATGTAACTGAATCAGAAGAAATAAATGGGCTGTATGAAAGGAGATGCTACCATAAAAATAATCTAGTGAGCTGTGAAATAGAGATGCCTGACCTCGACATTTCTTCCAAAGTGTTCTTATTGTCACTTTCTGGCTGGTAACAAAAATGCAGTGACATCAATTTACTGCAATGTATGTAGTGAGATGGATGAACGACTCTAGCATCACTTTCCAGGACCCAGGAGATCAACAGAATGGCACATCGCCAGCCCTTGTTGCTTTAATACTATTGCTAAGTGAAGGGCGCCCCCCACCCCCTTCAGATGTTTAAGTTGGAGGAAGGGAAGGATGCTACAAGGCAAGATTAGGGAATCAACAAGAAAAAATCCCTTGTGCCGTACTAAGATCCAAAGTCTGAAAAGCAGGAGAATGCAATAATATGATTATAAACAGAATTAGGTTAATTTGTATGCTTATTTAAATGCCATTTCTGTTAAATGAAACTTATCAGAAATAAAAGGGACATCAATACTCCAGATCAAAACATGTTATGCAAAAAAAGTGAAACTTTCATGTATCTTTTCCTTTCTGACACTTGCCATATTATAATTTCTATCATGTTGTTTTTAGTAGTTTTGTTTCTACCAATATGTAGAGTATTTACATTTTGTTTTTTTTCCCCTGTTAAGAGCTTTGACAGAAATAATAAATACTAATGTAATTTACTAGCTGTAAGCCCAAGGAACAGAAGCAGTAAATGATTATTGCAGCTAGCTGTGGTCATTAACACTGAGCAGAATGTGTGGTTTTATTTATTTATTTAAAATATTTCTACCCCATCCTTTACACAAATGCGTCTCAGTATTTCTCATCAGTATTTGCATTACTGTGCAGTTATGTGTAGTATGATATTGTAAGCTCACCACTTTGAAATTATGGTGAAAGTAGTGTCTAAATCTGATGATATAGATATAGATGTAGATATAGATATAGATATAGAGAGGAGGGATAAATAGATATTACATTTTTATACTGCCCAATACTCAAGGCTCTCTGGGAGGTTAGCGAAAGTTAAAAATACATAAACAACAAAAAATAACATAAACCAACAAAACCACCACAACTGCACATATTTTATTTATAGACAGACAGACAGACAGACAGACTCCTAAGTTGGCAAAACACCCAACTTAAACAAATAAACGGGCCAAACCATTACCCAGATGAGGGAATTGGGCACAAAACAGCAGTGGGAAATTGCAGAACTAGACATTCAGCAGTAATTACTGCATTCCTACATGCAAACAGTGAGAAGAAGAGAGCGCTACTTAACCTTTTTATTATCTTCCGTTCTTCCTTTGCAATCCCTCTACTCAGCTGGATACCTAAACGTGTTTCCTGGGCAGTGATGTCATGGGGACAGGACTTTGGAGCAGATGTTAAGGGGACCATTCAGACGTCATGTTAAGGGGACCATTCAGAAACACAGCAGGACCGCCTTGCCAACACATGTAAAGCAACCTGATAAGACCATTAACCCCAAAGCTTAAATTACATAAATGCACCACCGATCCTGGAAAAATGAGGAAAAGTGACGGGGGGCAGCAGGGTGTGGAAGAAATGTAGCAGCCAGTTGAATGGCCTCCATCTGCCCTTTGTTCTCTTCTTCATCAGCAACCTCCTCTGTATCACATAATGCAGGGAAACTGAGAATTATGACCCTTATGTTTGTCACCAACTGTTTAGTTCCACCTGCAAGTGACTTTTGAGACTAGAAAAAAATGAGGTATTATTTTGCCTCTAACTTTTTTAATTTAGCAAATAAATGCTACTGGATGAAGTATTAATAAAAAGCCAAGCATCTGACAGATGCTCTAGATATCATACTAGAAGCCAAATTCTCTCATTTATACCAGAAATGTAACTATCCAGTGCAGCTGCCATATCAGGTTGCTAGGATTTTGCTGTATAACTAACCTTGTAGATCAAAGGAAATTAAAAATGATTCTTTTTTGGCATTTAAAAAATATAAGCATTAAGAATGAGATGAAATATGCTATTTCAATAAGCATTTTTTGTACATGCTAGCCTTGAAGGTAGGCAGATGATAACAAAAATTGCTTTGCAAGGACAACCAAATCATGTGGACAAATACGAATAAGAGCAAGCACCATCTGTAATAGAAGGCTTCTCTAATGTAATTAGTTACTGTATAGCTCTCTGCAGAGCTGTCAAAAGTTTGCTGTGTGATGGTGAACATTAACTTCTATTCATGCATCCCTTTTATATGTGCTAAAATTCATTTTAAAGAACAATCTGTTCCAAAGTTATGAATGATTAGGCCTTCTATAAAGAATCTTGAGCATTTTGTGACTCTGCATCCTCAGATACTGTGTAATTTATACAGTGCTTTCTTGTGAACACAGCAAATTTTGGATTACCCCTTCCCCAGATGGTGGCCATCAGGTGCTACTGTGGATACAGATTAACAGCAACCACAGTGGTAGTTACACCACTCCTGAAAAAGTCACATCTGGATTCAGAGGATGTAAATAATTATCGACCTATAACCAATATCCTCTTCCTGGGCAAGGTGCTTAGGCAGGCCGAGGCCAGGAAACTCCAAGCATTCCTGAAGTAAATGAACTATCTAGATCCATTTCAGTTGGGTTTTAGGCCTGGGTTTGGAATGGAAACTCCCTTGGTCACCCTGTGGGATGACCTTTGCCAGGAGAGAGACATGGGGACTGAGACATTTTGTGCACATCATGTTGTGACAATGTCAATCAAATTTAGTTCAATTCTGGGTTTTAAACACAAGCAGATGCAGAAAAGTCAAAGCAGGGGTAAATACTGCATAAATAACAAGCTGGCCAGTTTTTATTTTAATCTGGATCATACAAAGGGAAGTTTTAATTCTTTCTTTACCTGTCAACCCCCCCCCCCCGACTGTTCAATTTCATTACAACAAAAGTACTTATTAGTTTTCATTAAAATCAAGATAACCCTCTCTCTGGTTGTTCTTAAAAAATCACACACACACAACAAAACTAGGCATGGTTGCTAACCACACAATTAAAAGGGCAGAGAAAATTTTAATGCAACAGAAGGACTGGTTCCCAATTTCTTAGCCTAACTGAATGCCTGTGACTGCAAGAGCCCTAAGGGCACCAGCACAGTGTCAAACCCACTACCCCAAATACCTTACATGCAGAGGAACAGTAAAAAAGGAAAAAAACTGGAACCAAGAGAGAGTTCTGCTTTCTGCTTCATAAACAAGGCATACAACTGCCCAATAATGACAATATCATCCAGGAAGTATTAGAGTAAAATAAAAGGAGAGAAGACAGCTTCCTGATACAAACGAACAGGGAAAAAGAAATGCTCTGACTAAATCACAGAAAAAATTAATAGCAAGAATGATATCCAGATATTAGCTGATAATCAATGATGCCACACATGCCATCATAGCTAAAGCATGTGGGGACTGCTGTCAGTCGTGAAAATAACATGCATTAGTTGCACAGGAAGAAACAGTCTTTCTTACAAGCTATTCATGAACCAGAGTTCCAGTTAAGTACCAGGAATCAGTATTATTTGAGAAATATATTATTGATATCATAAAGCTAAATGGAGCTTCTGAGGAACTGAAGTAATCATTGACACTGAGACTATTTCAAACGGTTGGGATGGTTAGCCCTAGTTTGGAGAAGCACATTTGTCCCTTGTAGGTTTCCTTGCAAAATCATTCAGGCTTAGAGCTGCCAGGAAGAATATATTTCAGGCACCATTAGCTTCCACTGGCTTTACAATCCAAAAACCACTCTGCAAGCATCTGCATCAGTTCAGTAAATGTGGTATGTGCTGGCAAACTCAGATAAGCAACCCATAGCCGAAGGTATTTTAACGAGGCTGATTAAATCTGAAGGAGTCAGTTTTTGGCTCGATCCTGTTGTGCGTGTGGCTTGCTGGCACCATATGTACCTGCAAGCATGTTTAATGGGCAGCTCCACATGGCACACTGTGAGCAGGTCAGATACAGGCTAATCTATACGGAGTGTGCTAATGCGCAGTCTAGATTTTGTTCAGTGTATAATTTGTTAGTACATGCCTAATATATGAGGTAACAGACATTAACAAGTAACTAAGTTAGTGCTGGGCCCAAGCTCAAGTGCGGTAGTGATCTGTATAGTCTGAAGACAGAATCTTATCAGTAGTGGTCTAGAAGGGTTTCACACAGTACTGATGCCTATGTTTGCACAACAAAACACCCCATCATGGAAGATGAGCCCACAGGGTTCACCCATGACAACTCATACCTTATTCTAAGGGTTGTTGTACCCACAAGGTTTGAATATGTCATTCAAACCTTGGTGCATATTCCCTGTGAAGGAACTATGGGGAGGCATGTCAAGAAACACCTTTTAAAGGCAACTGGCTTTTTGACAGCTAGCTGACTTTTTGACAACTAGCTGTCAAAACTGATGGGTCTCATAAAAAGGAGGTGGCTCACACTTTTCCATGTTTCCAAGCACCTGTAGTTTCAGGAACAAGTAGTAAAGTGAGCACACCCTTTGGGACAGTAGAATGCAAGACAGACGCACGCACGCACGCAAATGAGGCTCTTGCTGAGATGGGGTTGCAAATTCCACCACCCCCTTTTCATGAGCTTATCACTTGTGCCTTCCATTTGGCTTCACTGCTCACAATCAAACAACATTCAATCCAGCAGACATTTTCCTTGAGAGTAAGCCCCACGGAACACAGGTGCACTTGCTTCTGAGTCATCATGCACAGGAATGCACGATTAATGGCTTCAGCTTTCATGTTGATAATTTCATTGATCCAGGTGCCTTTTACCACTTTTTCTCCCTAATCCCCCCTTTGGCAAGAAATCATGGATATCCCCGTTTAGACACTGTTAGGGCTACTCTGCTTACATCTGTATACCACCCAATAAATACTATCTGGGTGGTTAACAACAACAAAAACAACAGAAGCTACAATAAAAACTTGGCATATAAAACAATTTGTGCCTCTTGCTCTTTCTTTAACTTGCTGTCTATCACTCCGTTGGCTTTTTCCTGAACCACTATTCCTTTTATAAATTCTTTCCAATTCTTAGATTCTTCATTCCTCCCACCATTTTGTTTATTAACTCTTCCTTACCCTCTGTTCTCATTTGCTGGCTCCACTGTCCCCTAAACTATCTTGTCCCAGGACTCCCGGCTTAACCTCTTAACTAGGTTAGTACAATTGAGCAACCTACTGTGAACTTCTGGCTTTATATTTAATACTTGGAATCGGACTGAAGCAATTAACAAATGAGGAATGGTTACTGAATCCAGAAGCAGAGGTCCTTTACAAGTTCTTATTTTGGTCTAATTGTTGTGTGCAGATATTGGTTAATCAGATTTGGAGCACTATGCTTTCATAAGCCACTGACATGACACTCTTGCACTGTCATAACCAAGTGCTTTCATTAGCAGATAAAAAGATGCCCTTTCACTTTAGGTGCTTCTATTCAAGGTCTCTTAGCATGCATTGTTTGGCAGGGTTCCAACCTCTTTTTCTTCAAAATTATGAGCCGAGTTTCCATAATTTATTTTCCTCACATAAGTTTATAATATATATGTGACAAAGTATGCAATCATTTTGGACAATTAATTCAAGGTCGCATCAGTGGGTTATACATCTTTCTCTGGTGAATTCAGGCACAAAGAGAAAGAGACCAAAATGGGCACAGTGCTACAAATGTTAGGTCTGAATGCATAACCACCCTTTTCAATTGCCTGGTATGCCCAGGTGAGGGCAGCTGCTTCTAGGAAGGCTTTTGCAATGCAACTGCCCTGCCTCATTCATGGAATTTTATGGGAGGTCTAGACAAGTGATAGAATTCTGTTCAATTTGCAGCCCTCCCATGTATTTCCTATTGCTTCTGCTGTCTCCTGTATTAACACCAAAGAAATAAATAGTAAGGAAAAAAAGAAGGAATAACTTAACTATTGGGTGTTAGAGTCAGGAGTCCTTCATATGAAAGCTCCTGTTCATCCATGGAATTATTTCTCCTGTGAATGGTACCCTACAATCCAGTGAAACATCATTTGTCCTCACAGACATTATAGCTTCTTCATTTCCCTGCCAAAAGGCTACTCACTTCTCCATCCTGAAAATGCTTCTTGAGCTGTTTTAGCATAAGAGTGAGCTTCTTAGATTGCACTCCACTGTAAGCCAATAGCATGCTGCCAAACTGACGTTCCGTGATCCGGCCATTTACAGGATCATGCCTTTCAAACTGCAAGAAAAAAAAGGAACACAATTAAAATAGCTGCATTCATTCACATTCAGCACAATGCATAAATACATTAATGGCATTTATACAGAATTCCTCTTCCCTCTGAAAAAATACACCAATCAGGAGAGACAGAGGGAAGTAAAACCATCACTACTTGTAGAAAAAAATTGTAATTATAATGAAATCTGTGACCTGTTTCACATGTAAGGACCACTCACAGTTTAATCTGTGGTTTGTTACCTTACTCAGTGTTAATCCAAGACTGAACAAACTGTGGGTTGCATTAAATTCCTGGGTTGTTTGTTCCTGTAACTATCACCTACTCTTTCCACATGGCTTTGTGGCACGGTAGTACTGGAAAACAGAGCAACTAAGTTTTTTGACCACAACTTCCTATCACTTCTGTAGTTTGATGAAACAATCCACAATGCTGGATGCAAATGTAACAAAACCAATGGTTTAAACAACCCAGGGTTCACAATCTAACAACAAACCATGGGATCTCTTATCTTATCCTAAAATTCCAGGTTTTCAAACAACAACACTCTATGTTCTGAGAGCATGTGCTGATAGAATGGTTTAGGAAAACTTTAACTAACTAACTAACTAACTAACTAACTAACTAACTAACTAAATAAATAAAATGGATAATGCAACACTGCATACTGATATAAACCATGGTTTAATGTTTTGTGCAAATGCACCCTATATTTTTTGCATTAATAATAAAAGAACTGGTGTACTTTATCTTCCCTCTACCTGTTCTAGTCATAGGAAAGTATATATGAGAGGGAATGGGGCGGGAGGAGATAAACCTGATGCAACATTACCTGTAATTAATGCAGGTTTTCCCATAAGTTTCTCACTTTCCAAGTTAGCCTTTAGAGCATACTATCCTCAAATATTCAAGTTTTTAACCACACCACAGCAGCTAGAAGGCATTTCAGTCAATATGAATATTGTGATAATGATTATCATAGTTTTAGAAACAGAGAAATATCCTTCATGATCCACATACCAACTGTAAATAGCAACATTCTACCCTCCTGGGTACAGCATTTGCTGAAGGGATTTTTATGTTAAAATTTAGAGATACTGATACTGCATAAGCTGCAAGAGCAGTAAATATTCAAATTAGACATTTTATGTGGATATTAATCAGTTAGGCACTTAACAACTTCTCTGTATATTTAATGAAAACCCTGCAGGAACCTTCTCAAATCACTAAGAGAGGTACAAAAAGGTTTGCTGAACTATGATTGGCAGTGGAAAGAAGGAGGCAGAATTCTTCATCCCTCCCCATCTTAAGATTCTTAGAATATTATCTTGTTATCATTTTGTTAAACAATCTCTAAATACTTTAAAGCAGTGGTGGACAACAGGTGGATCTCCAGATATTCTGGCACTACTCCCATCGGCCTGAGCGAACACAACCAATGCTGAAGGATCATGGGAATTGTAAAGCAAAACATCTGGAAGGCCACAAGTTGTCTACTATAGAATGTATGCTTACAATGGCAACCTCTCTCTCACAAAAGGCAATTGCAGGACCACTACCTCAGGATGGATCGGAATCAAGGTGTGGGTGGAGATGGGAAAATTTCCATCCCATGCCATTTTGCTGCTGGCAATCAGCCTTCCAAAGGAGTCATCTGTTGCAAAGTAGGCAAATAGCAAGGCTAATTTTCAGCAAGAAAACAAGGAAGGAAAGGTATTACACCGAAGAAAGAGAAAAGGTAGTATCTGAAGAAAGCAGTCTCGTTTATAAAAATGCTAGCCATTTAATTAAAACATGTCAGATGACAATGTGAGGTAAACATTTTTTTGCCTTCAAATTCCTCACTTTTGTGTATTATTGTATTATGTTCAACTAGAAAGGTATAAGAATCTCTTCAGCATGTAGTAGTCCAAATGGCTACCAGTTTTTGTTCTAATACAACTGGCCCCTCCCAATAAAATGCATAAATGACGCACATAGGAACATTTTTAATTTAGCTGGAGAAAACTGAGCAATGGGCTATGTAATCATGCAGCAATTAAAAACAACTTTCTAATTCCTTTTATGCTAAATACATTCACTTTTGCTATACTGGAATCTGACAGAAGTCTTGATCCACAAAAGCTGCAATCTACATTTTTCAAACATCCAATGCTTTCACAATTCCCAATAGCCATATAAACATGTTGATATTCATTTTATATCCAGAGTTTCTAACAATCTTCCATTAGGTCTTGATTAGATGCTCATATTCAGCTAATTATTTTCCCCTAATGTCCTTTATTTTTCAGGAAGTAAAGCATTATTAGCACACCACAAAGGGATTCAAAGCTGCTTTGCTTGACAAATGACTGAAAATGGTTTTATCATTAGCTTCTAAATGCATTTGAATGTTTATACACATGTTAAAATATAAAAAAACAAGTTTCTTTACTTTTCCAATACATTACTCCAGAAAAGAAACCTGATGAAATTACACAAGTGTAAGTGCTAGAGTAAAGAAATGACCATTCCTTCAGATACTTTCTTACAAAGGGGGAGCATAGTTTAGATTAGGGGTTTAAAAGTGGGACTTCCCAAAGCCTTTAATGCAGCTCCCCATGGGGACCCAAATCCCCCATCACTTCTAAATTCCACCCCCGCTTCCCCAATCTCTACCATATATTAGAGGTGAGCAAGCCCTGGATCCACATGCTCCTAGGGTAGACACCCAAAGGCCAGAAGCAAATTTATATTTACCCAGATAGCTCATTGGATACACTGGGAAGGAGACTGCAGGTTTTGGGACAGGGTACTGTGCCATGTTGTGTATGGCACGTATTTGGAGAAAGCAATGCGAGGATAAATACTTGCTTGAGACTGGTTTCCCTCTGAGGTTGTGCAGAAACAAGCAGAATGGCCTGTTTAACTGCTTCTTTCATATCATGCATGAGGCCACTGCATGGCTTATCTCACTGCTAGTTTATAACTGGGACTTCTGAGGCGACTAAGACACAAGAAGAATGGTATGTGTGTGCGTGCGTGCGTGCATAGATGGTTTATTGCAAATGGAAGGGGAATAAGTGAATGCACACAAAATCTACATGTGCTGAAGTGGGTTTTTTTTTTTGCAATGTACAGTAGTTAAGGAGTAGTCACTACATAACATAACAAGTGGCATGTCATGTTTTGATATTTTCCTCACAAATTACGAAATAACACATCACCTTCTGCAAATTTTCCAATAACAGAAGATTTTGCCTACATACTCACAGCAACCGAAACACAAAAAAGTATTCTCTCTTAGTACCCAGAGCTTTATTTATTCTGAGATAATGATGTCAAAATATAGAATTGAACTCTTGGAAAAGAAGTATTTTTTCAAAGCAAGCTGCCAGGAAAGAGCCACTCAAAGAAATTTAGAATACCAACTGATTCAATCTTTATCTACTACTTCTCTCTAAGCCTCCTATGCATCACATAAAAACTACTTAAAACAGCCTTTGAATACACCAATATAATGTCAAAAGACGGTTTCCTAAAGATCTCCATGTTGATTATATCCTATCTTTTGAAACAGAGATTTTGAAAAGAAAATTGTTCCTAGAGTCTTTTGAACAATGTTTGTAAGTATGAGAAAATGAAGAGACATTCTAGTAGTGAATCTTGCTTTTTTATTAGTCTCCATTTAGACTAACAGCCTAATATTAAGCCCAACTATCACAAAAGTAGCCATTAGCACCTGAAAGGAAATAACCATGACTCAGGGCAGCCTTCCCCAACCTTGTGCTTCTCAGACACATTTGGACTGCAACACCCAGTGTTGCAATCACAGTCAATGGTCCTGCTGGATAGGAATTCTGTGAGTTGTGGTCCAAATGCCTCTGAAGGCTACCAGGTTGGGGAAGGCTGCCCTAGGGCATGGGTGGAAAACCTCCAGGTCGTAGGACTGGTCCAAAATGCAGGGCTTCTCCATCCAGCCCATGGAGTCTCATCTCTGTAACTAGAAAAAAGATCCTGAGAGGGTGAGCACTGCACAGGGGGACTGCAATCAGAGACCAGGGCAGGAATGTGAGCACACGTGAAGATGGGGACTTGGTTGGTATTATGAGTTGTCCTCTCATGGGAAAAGGGAGCTGCACAAATGGGAGAGCCCAAAATGGCCAGGATCAGAAGAACAGACTCCTCCCAGTGCCAACTGAATCCATTCACATGCCATCTCCACCTGTTTACAAAGAAGGAACCTCACTCAGCTGCTCCCAAATAAAGTGAACCCCCAACTCACTCCTAGATTGATCAACTAAAATACTATCTCCCTAAGCTTTCAGCAAAAGGATTTTCCATTAGTATTTTACTTAGTTCCCTCACCTACAGGGGAGAAAATTTACCTGGAGTTATAAGCCCCAGAAATACAGGAACTCAATGCTGACGAGGTGTTTTTCAAACAGATTCTTGCCTTCACACAGCCAGGATCTTTGTGGAATACTGCTGTATCATTTTGACAGGACTGCATAATAACTGAAACTCATTCAACCAGGTGCAATTTGTCAGTTGATCTGACAGCATTTAAGCTTTCCCAAATTTCACTGGGGTTCACAAGAACCTCAAGAGCAAGCACTTGCTGTGCTCATCAAAACTGAAAAGGACTGCAGTATGCATGATACATCTACATCTTACATAAGTGGCAAATCCTATGCACTCCGCAATAGTACAGACATGTTCTCTGTATTTGACAGCAGAAAGCAGAAAATCCCTTAATAGCTGCCACAGACAGACTTCTTTGGAGCAGCCTTCCACAATTTGTGTCCTCTAGATGTTTTGAACAGTCAACTCTCTTCAGCCCCAGTCAATAGGTAGGAATGCTTGGAGATGTAGTCTAAAACATCTACAGAGAAACAGATTAGGTACGGTTGCTTTAGATCATAGAATCACAGAACAGTAGAGTTGGAAGGGTTCAGAGGACCATCGGGTCCAACCCACTGCTCAGGGCAGGACTCCAAGTTTAAACCATTCCTCTCAAATGGTCTAGTTGTATCTTGAATGCCTACAGCATGGGAGAACCCACAACCTCCCTAGGTAGTTGGTTCCACTGTCATACTGCTCTTCCTGATGTTCAGCCAGAAGAGATGAACCAGAAGAGATGCACAGAAAGATGAGCTTTTGGCCATATGCCTACAGCTTCCTGGTACATAACATCATAGACATTTTGAGAAAAAAATCTGGAATTTAAGAGTTCATCTGAGCTTCCTTGTCTTGCTGCATAAAAATAGCAATTATGGTGAGCTATCTTCAACTTACATAAAGGCATACATGCTAGCAGATAGGATGCTTTTTGCTATAACAGAAGAGCTGCTTCAAGCCATTTCTGCCTGTGTCCTCCACCTCTGTTGCTTTGTTTAAGCAAGAAATAAAAGGACTGCAAAACAAAGTAAGAGGACACCATAACAACAGTAGGGCACAGGATGCCCAAGTCATTTACATTGGGTCAGACCCTGAACAGCTATTATGCCCATATCAGAATATTGCTTAGTGCAGGGGAGAGGTTGCAGCTCATTTGCTCTGCATACAGAAGGCCCAAGTTTCAGTGCCCTCAGACAGCATGACTGGAAATGGCCTTGGAATACTGCTTGCAGTCAGAGTAGAAGTCCTAGGCTACATGGATCCATAGTCTAAAAGAAACAAGGCAGTTTCATACAATTCCATGGAAGGTAGGATACAGCACCCAGCTAATTCCTGTGAGGATGTAGACTTTGCTTTATTCCTCCGAGCCACATAAACTGAAGCCTTAACCAGGCATAACGTATAGCTCCAGGCAATGAAGGGAAGGTGCTGAAGTTGATGGGATAATGCAGTTACAAAATTGTGGACGGAACTGTCTTTCAGACAAGCAAATCTGTGATAGTGGGACAAGGATACCTAGAAGCACTAAGCCAAAAGAAAATGGAAGTCTGTACAAAAATAAGCATTAGTATCCACTCTCTCCACCCTAATTCCCTTTCTACTGTCACCAGCTGCAGCACTTCCTTCTGCTAGAAACCTAAGCTGGCCTCTCCTGCACCATGCCATCTACCACAAACAGAAGGTGAATCCTATTGTACTCTTACTAAGTCTCAAAGAGCTGAGAGAGGTCAACTTATGTATTGCTTTGCACAAGGTGAGTCCCTACCAGAAGGGCAATGCCATTATTTCCTCATATCCATCATGCACCCCCTCCCCCTTGCACTGAAGAAAAGACACACATATGGGGCTTTATGCATTGGGTGATGTGCTCTGAAGGTTAAAATTAAAGGAGTTGAATTGTACTGGGGTTGAAGACTGATGGATTTGGTGCAATCTACTTCTGGGGAAACAGGCTGCACATCATTTGCATTACTGAAGCAACCTGGTGCCCTCCTTGTGTTTTGAATCTCAGCTCCCATCAGTTCCAGCCATCATGCACAATAGCCCAGGACGTTGAGTGCAGCATGAGAGCCAGCATGGCATAGTGGCTAGGGTTGGACTGGTACTCAGTCGATGCAGGTTCTAGTCCCCACTCAGCCATGAAGCTCACTGGGTGACGCTGGGCCAGTTGCTGGCTCTCAGCCTAACAAACCTCACAAGGTTGCTGTGAGGATAAAATGGAAAGGAGAACCTGGTAAGCCACCTTAGGAACCTTGCAAAAGGAAGAAGATGGGGTGTAAATATAATGCAACAATTACAATAATACTGAGAGTTATTTATTGCTTTATTAGATTTCTATCTTGCTTTTTTCCCATGAACTCCAAGTGACTTACACCATTCTCCTGGTGCGGCTCTCAATCTTATTCCCAGAACAACAGCCATGAGAGGTAGGTTGAGCTGAGAATCTGTAACTGGCCCAAAGTCACCCAGCTGACTTCATGGCTGAGTGAGGATTAGAACTGTGGTTGATTGCATACCAGTTCCACACTCTACCAGTGCTCTATGGCCACTATACCACACTGGCCATGTGCTGTAGAGTTGTGTAGTCCAAAACATCTAGAGTATTTCTTTGCCAACTCTGGGGCTAAGGAAAAGCCATGAAAGAGGGAAGAGTAGACTATGATTGATTTCATGCAAGCAAATATTCTTTAAAATATAGCCTGAGAGTTTTTTGAAGTACAAAATTAATCTAGCAGAACATGATGCTTCAATATGCAGTATGCAAATACTTCATAAAAGCAGTTAAACATGTAATAACAATTGCTAGTTATATAGTTTCCCCAAGGAAAACACTCCTCCATGAATAATCAAATCCTATTTGTTTTTTAGGGTAGCAAGTTGAAATAAGAAAAATCCTCCCCCTTTGGCTGTGTGGTTTACAGCAATGCAAAAATACACACATACAAAATGGCCTTGATCAACCTCCTTTGAGACTTTAAAGAATAAAACTTAAAAGATTAGAGATACCACAATTTCAATGAAAGTCACCAAGCCTCTGTTGAATAAAAGGCACAAGGACTCTTCTAAGTTTTGCTGAAGAAAACATGATGAGCCAGGGTAGAGAGTTGAAGGTATTAAAATACACTTCTCCCATCCTTTTTGGACTTTTTTAGGGAGATAAACCACTGACAACCCCTCCCAAAGCTCCTTGGGAACTTTGAAGGGAATGTCAATGGCTGTCAAAATGGAGACAATGAAAACCCATCTTTGGGAAAGAAAGGAGTGGGGAAACCATGTGAAGCCAAAATAGCTTGTGATCATGGTGGGGAGATCAACTTAAGCAACAAAGTTCTTATCATTTGCCAAGCATACCATGGGTTGTTTGCACAACAACCAACCCAGTGTGGCTTATTGCCAGAGCGAGTTGGCATGGCATGTGCACCCATCCATTGTTTTGAACATGCCTCTTGATTAGAAAGACGCAGCCTTGCTGAAGCAGTTCATGCAATGATACAAAAGGCAGCCTCCTATCCAAGATAGCCAGTGTAGACCTGCAGTAGATATACCCAATCCAGGGAAGGAGGATGGGAAGGAGGCAAGATCAGACCAAGGATCAGCGGACAAGATGATGTTGGGCTTATGAGAACCACTTCATTTTTACTAGAATTCTGAGGTTCACTCAGATTATACAGGTTTAAAATTGTAGCTCAAAAAGTAGAATCAATTGCTTGTTGCACTCAAAGAGCAGGACACTGGGAAGACCTCTCTGTGTCTGTGTCTGTGTCTGTCTGTCTGTCTGTCTCTCTCTCTCTCTCTCTCTCACACACACACACACGTATGTATAAATCTGCATTTAAGTTATGGCAGATCAGGAATTATGATAGTTTATTTTCTTGGGTCATGACTGTCTGTGGGAAACTGGGTATCTGGGATCTAAGGGAACTTGTGATTATTTACTTCTTGAAATGTTTTCATGTTTGACCCATACCACTGGGGAGTAGCTTCACTAATACCACATATAGTTCCAAGACCGTCAAGCATCAACAATGAACACAGAAACACAGAGGGTAATTTAAAGACCTATGTCTTCACAGGCATGCATATTTTGTTAATGAAAGTGTAACCTCTTTTACTGTAAAGATGTGTTTCAAACAATCCTGGAAGCCTGTTAGTGTCAGAGGAAATAGGTCTTGAAGGGGTGGAAAATGATGCTGCAGAAGCACTAAGAATGGTGCATTCTGTTTGGATGCACAAGCATCAGCATTTTTGAACATCTCCTGCCTGTTCTGATGATTATAAAACAGCAAAATCAGGGAAAGTACTTCATAGCTTGGATCAGAACTACCCTATAAAACAGACTAGTTCTGCCCCAATAGCTCCAATTTCAAATGAGAACAACAGAATTTCCAGAAGATTGGGTGCTGTGTGTGAGGAGATGAAATCCAAGAAACCATTCTGAGACTGACATTTAATTTACTTTATATTCCATAGTGTCAATAAAAAGGCAAAAGGAGGAAAATGGGAAAAAAGCACCTTGAACAAAGCAAAATGAATTGCTTGGAGAGGAATGAAACTGGCAGTTGGGATTCTGCACTCTGCAGATCTCAAAAGCTGCAGAGAAATCAGGATGTTCCAATGACACTCATGGGAGCATTCTAGAGCAACTGGTTTTGGTCATTTCTCCTATAGTACAATGGTGGCAAAAAGGGGAAATCTCCAAAATGATTGCTGAGGAAAAAAAGGAAGAAAAGGTTTAGCTGCATATTTCTAGCTGGATATTGATGTCAAAAAGCGTAGATTAAACAGGAATTTTCTAATAAAGCCACCACTTGGTATTTGTTACCAAGGCAAATAATTCTATTAAAGTTGACAAGACAAATGAATAATAGCACAACATTTGTTTTACAGTGACAAGGGCCAAATGACAAGTGCTGCAATGCTCCTTATATGCTACAATGCATGGATAAGTTGCCCTTTTTCCATTCTCCAAGAATCTACAGCCCAGGTGGAGAACCCGTGGCCCTGCAGTTCCCACTACCCCTGCTCCTGGCCATGTGACTGGTGCTAATGGAGCCCATCGTAATCAAATTCATAAGAGCTAGTTCTCTGAAATCTTTTCTCCCAAATGAACGCAGCCAATCTCTGAGATAGGAGATGCACAGTGCAGGACATCTATAAACCGTACAGCCTTCCACGCTTTTCAGTTAACCTCGAGAAAGATTCAAGAAACTCCCAGATGAAGATACTGCCATGTATTGAGTCAGACCACTGGTTCATCTAGTTCAATACTGTTTAAATGAAAATGACTCTTCAGAGTCTCATACAAAGGTATTTCCTAGCCCTGCTCTCCAAATTTATTTCACTGAAGATTCCAGAATGCTTATGCCTGTAAAACGTGCTTTACAACTAAGTTAAAGCCCTTTACAGTCCTGCTCCATGGTATTCTGTAGACAAAAGCTCCATCTCTGGCTACCAGGGGCAGGAGAAGGAGAAAGACAAGGAATCCATATTATAATCATGGGGTGGTGGGAGAAGGAGTGATCCCACCCACTTTCAAACTTTGGTCCTACCTATCGTAACTTCAACCCCGCTCCCCAGCAGCATGCAGCCTTCAACAGAGAAAAGGTCCCCCACTGCTGGCTAGAACAATCCAGTGCAGACTAACAGAACAGACTAGAGGTCTACCGAGAGCCAGCAAGGACAAAGAAGGTGAAGGCTGATTAGAAGCAAGGGTAGTAAAATTGGACAGTGGTCCAGTGAAATGATTTGTTAGGAGAGAGAGGGAAAGTAACTTGCCAAAAAAATCCCTGGGTCATTGCCAATATTTGCACATCTTTTCCCTGGGTCACTACAGGTTATTTTTTAAAATTAAAGGGGAGTAACTGGATTAAGAAGGATGTCTCCTGGTAACAGCAAGATCCTCACGAATGCCCAGTGTTGAAGAGATATATCTGACATAGCATTGACCTTGCAAATGCACTGCAGTCTGGAATGAAATGCTAGAATTAATAGCAACCATGAACAGTTTCCAAAACTAATGAGCAATTAAAAAGGTTATGTAAAGAAGCATTGCATATTTAGCTTCTAAGTCATGCATGAAAATAACTTAGTCTGCACGAAGTAATCCTATACACTCTCTACCTTGCCTAGCCCCCTTGAATCTGCAAGCTTCTCCCTCTGCAGCCCCAGAGAGAACAACGAAAAACAACCTAGTACTTTTGAATCTCCAGTTCACAGGTTCCAATCTTATTTGGTATCATTTTATCCCAGAAAGGTATGGGATACAAACTTGGGCCTGTTCCCATTGCAGTGTTTCCCCCAACAGGGCCATCTATTACTATCTGTCCTGCAAGAAGAATTTTAATTCTTCTTTTAGAAAAAAAAAGTTTATTATGGTTTTATTGTTGCTGTTTATGTTATTTCTAAGATGTCTCAGAACAACTTGTATACTGAAAGGCAAGATATCCATTAAACACACAGGGCAGAATTCAAGGGTGCACTTATGCCTCTGTGATTTATTTCTGCTCCTGTGCGGGTCCTACCAAATTCTGTTGTGTAAGCAGGACCCACCACTGACACAAGCGGAATTAATGCTTCCTGGGGAAGCCTTGAAATTAGCAAAAATGGTCATTTCTGGTAGAGGGCAGGTCAGCCAAACTACTTTATGCAAACTCCAGCAATGTGCCTCCTTCCAGAAACGAGTTTTTCCCTCATTTACAGTTGCCCCTGGAATTGTTGCATGATTAGTGGGAGTTGTTTGGGCTGCACAATTAGCAGGGTACAGGGGAACTGGCAACATCCCACTGGATTCTGCCCACACATACACAATAGCTTCACAATTGCCTAGTGGTTCAAGTGAACATTAAAAGATGCCCATTTTCCATGAATCTACTTGAAAGCAGAACTAGCAGTATGCCGATATTTTGAAAAACACTTATCATACATCCTTAAACCCACCTCTGGATTTAGAAGACTTCCATGTTTTACAAAGCAAAGGACATTTTTTGGCATGATTCAAAACCAAAAACAATAGATGAGCCAGTAAAGTATGACAAACGATATCAGCACTGCAATTTCCCCTCTCTATCTTTTTTTTGTTTTGGTTCAGTTTCCTTCCTGGTCATAACAACTTTGCTCACCAAGCTGGTTTTCTACCCTGTTGATAGAATTGTTATCACCTGCAAGAAAACCATATACTGTATGCATAAAGATTGTTCAATAAGCATCTTGAGATGTGCTGTGGTTTTCATTGCAGTTTGCTGGCCATTTTCTGTTCATTGGGGAAACAGTCAAGATTTATAAGCATTAATTATTGATGTGTCTAGGTATCAAGTCTAATATCAATTTCAGGCTTCTGCTCGGAAAAGCATGCATATTACGGTCAATATTTGTTCAGCCATTCATTCATACTGACCCATAATGATTTGGAGATTAGGGAGAACTCCAGTTTAATGCAATCTAAGAAATCCTAGATAGAAATACAATGCAAATTCACTTAGCAGAGAGAGAGGTAACTCAGGTCAACAACCAGGGTGAATTTGATTTAAATCAAATCAATTTAAATCATTTTTAAAACACTAGTCAGTAAGACTAGATTAAAATCATGGTTCTCTACATAATTTGCACATGTGCCTGCCTTACATAGAGGAACTTCAGTAAAATGTTCCCAAACTCCATCTCTTTTATGGTCTGCTGCCTTTATAGAATATCTTCTCCAGGGAAAGACTAATATGACAAACCTTAGGCGATACATGAAATGATCCAAAGACTTGTGGAGTATTCTGCTCAAAAGATTTCACTTTAATTTTTACTGCCTGCCCCTCCCTCCTCACACTTAGCTTCTTGTGCAGATCTATTCCACTCCCAACAATCTTCTTGTGTTCCCCGAATTTTTTGAAACTTAGCACTTAAATGGTATGGGGTTGATTTTGTGTAAGTAGATTTGCAAAGGAACAATGGGGTAAGGACTTTTTCTCAACTCTGTATGTTTATTTTACAACACTTTTGCTATGAAGAAGAGGCATGTGATCTCTGCAGACACAAATTCACAGTTTTGAGAACTGTAAAACAAAGCATCTCTGATAATATCTTCTAGATATTAAAACTGCCCAATAATTTTACAGACACCTCTGGAAGAACATGACATTGTGAATGGATTAATGGACTATAATTAAACATAATTAAAAATGAATCCTTATTTCATTATGAATAACCTTTGGACTATAATACTTCTTAAACAGGCAACTATCTTTAGATAGATTTTCCCTCAAAATAATTTAATTTAAAAAATCTAATTTAAATTAAAAATCTGAATTAAATTTTAGACATCAGATTTTTTTTTAAAGGCATTGATTTTTATCTACCCTGTCAACAACTGTGTCTATACTCTATATTGACTGAAAGAATGCAAATAAGCCAATGCAGTTTTGAAAACAGTTTTAGGTTGCAATACTATGTGCTATCTAGACAGTCATGGGGAAAGTGACCTGATGTTGGCACTAGGATTCTGAATTCAAAGTGCTATTCTTCCTGCAGCCAGCATGAGAGCATCTCCTGGGGGAGGGAAAGGCAAGAGCGAAGTACTGACATCCTATAAGAAACCCTGGTAGGGTCTGCAGCTCTTCTTCTAATAAAGCCAATGAAAAACACTTACTGGGTGAGTAAGAGAAACATGGAGACAGGGGGCTACAAAAACAACCTACTGAAGCCAGAATTTTCATTCCAGATAGTCTGATGCAATAACTTCTACCATATGAAAATCTGTTTTTCCCTGACAAATAAAATCACAGCAATATAATCTGCTTAACACAGTATTGTAATCTGACCTAGTATACACTTGATTGCATTTCTCAAAAAGAAACAGATTAATTTCAGATAATTATGAGCTCAATTGTACATGACAAGCCATTTTAATTAACAAAAATAGCACTAAATCATAACTATCATACATTACTTGAAATTTAATTTGCATATGCTCTTTTTGGCCATGTAAGTCTTATGATTAGATTAAATGAATATTGATTTAGACATAAACCATGCACTGCACAGCACTAATACAGATTTCGAGAGTTCAGGAGAAGCCCTGCTCAGCTGCATTCATCTCGACACATCCCTCTTGGGTGTAAAATGTTGTAAATGAAATTTATGTGGCTTTTGAACCCATAGGAAAAAGCATGCAATTGTTTGCAGACACCTCTGAGATTTGGGGTCATATGAAGCAACTAAAAGCAAGCCAATTCTAGCCAAGAGCCTTATTAATACCACCACTGCAAATGAGAAATCCATATCATATGAGGCAACTTCATTCTGCATGTTATTACACTATCCTTTCTCCATTCCTCCAAAATCTACGCACACTGACCCTGTTACCAGTACTGCAGGAAATTTGAATGGTGGTACTTGGACATAGTTGCCTTTTAAACTAGGGGCTCAGTGGCAGGCCCCTTTGGGATACAGGTCCACAGCAGCCGGCTGTTGTCACATGCCAACATGGAATCCATGGCTAAAGCTTGGCCCCATTTCTTTTCCAAAGCAAAGGCACTGGCTAATTAACAAAAGTCTACATGTATGGTAAAAGACTGGATCAAAGTCTTCCCACTTTAAACACTAACCTCAAGCTTGAGAATGTCATGCTGAAGTTTGCGCTGGAACTCCAAGAAGTGAGAGATAGTCAGTTTTCCCTTCAAATCAGCCCCAAAAAAGTAAGTGGTCAATGCAGAGTTGAAGCCTGTCTTCAAGGTGTTCCCTGTAGTCGAACGGTCTCTATGGCGCATTCCCATGCTAGTCTGGGAGCGAATGATGCTCTGAACCTAGCAGATTGCAAAAGTAGAGAGCACAAGACAGATATAAATGATAATCTATAACTCATCATTTTCACATAATGACTGAAACCCCCTGAAGAAAAGAAAAGCTGCTTTATTGCTTTGATTTGTTGTGCAGGCAAGTATACTTTCAGTCTTCTAATACAGGGCTGGCAAAGTTCAGTATTCTTGAGGGCCAACTCTTTTCCAGGGAGGTAGGAAGGGAAGTGGAGACAGAACTTACTCATCTTCTTCTCATATGTGATCTGCTCATACAATAGGCATGTGTGCACATAACAGCATAGGTTAAATAAAGCTAACTGTAGGTTAACTCTGGGTTGTTTAATGCATGATTAAGGCATTTCTGGGGTCAATGGTATATGCATATTACATCACGGCTTAATTAACTCAGAATTCCACATCATTAGGGCTATTATTTTGTGTGAATGCATCTGCACAGCTGGAATCACTTAATGTAAGGCAGGTGTGAGCAGCAGGTAGTTCTCCAGATGTTCTGAACTTCAACTCCTGTAATCCTCTTCTAACATGGCCTGTTGTCAGGAATACTGGGAGCTGAAGTCTCAAACTTCTGGATATCTACTTTCTGTACATCCTTGCTCTAAGGGTTTCACAAATATGCAGATATGCTTATGAAATAATAATATTGCATCAATGCATCTATTTACATATTACATGCTTATTAAAATACATAAGAGATGTTATGGCGTATGAAATGAAACTCTGCACAAATCTTTTACTGTGCATAGATTAACACATGGAAGGGCAAGACAGTATCACTTTAGAGGCTGAATCTGCCAGGTGGCCTCACCCTGCTTTGATCCAGCAGCTCTTATACTTTGGCTTAGGGCACCAAAGTCAAAGGTGAACAACCTGTGAGCCTGCCCAGAGTTGAAGACGGCAAGGTTACAATAGTTCGACATTCAAAAACATCTGCTCTGCAATGCTGGCAAATTTAAAAGAAAAAGGGTTAGAGATACACTATCTTGATAATCTGCAATTTGATTTTAAAAAGTAAAGGAGGTGTATGGGGAAACCAAACCTTGCAAAATCTACTACAGCCTGTCCTGTCAGGCCAAGGAGGTTTAGCACAGAAGCTCAAGGTCTATTCAAGGCATATGGAAAACCTAAGCAGGTATGGTAGATGTCAGGGAAGGGCACATATCTCCCATTGCTAGGTCTGAAAATAGAATTACACAGAAGATACAAATAATGCACAGAGCGCAAATAGAGATTTTTGTAAATTTTGTAGATTCTATAGATTTTGTAGATTCTAAAGCAATGTAAAATTATTTCTCTGAGATGGTAGACTGTATTCACATAGTACGTCACAAAAGGTATTTATTCATAATGAGATTTTGAAACAGCCAGAAGGTCAGAGTCAGACTCTGGCAACAGGCAAACTAGGGAAAATCCTGTAGCAAAAGCAACACATTTCAATCTCCAAATAGAATTAGAAAAGCAATCAGCTGCCCGAAATCTGGTACTACTCATTAATTACATTTAACATTTAACTGAATTTAAAATATATGCAAATGAAAAGTTAAGATACTAATCTAGTACCGAAGATGTGGCACCAGGTTAGAAACAACCAAAGTAATCTGCACAAAGTTCCAAGTCTGGTAGTACTTAAGTTATTAGGGGTCCACTTGGGAATTTTTAAAGCAATGTTTCTTTTTATCCTATAATATACAAGCAGCAATGCACTTAGTCTCTGACAAAAGGGAATTAAGCAATCTTAACACTGAACTATCTAAGCTATAGTTACTTACTGTAATATCTTCATACTTGGGAAAAGACAACTTTTCATATTGGTCAAAGGGGTCTCCAAATCTCTAATGTTCAACTGCCATGGAGCTGATTTTCATTAAGTACAGCAAGTTGTCTCTGGTCCTTGTCAGACCAGAGAGAAGATACACCCTCAAAGCGCATATTTTGATCACTACGGCATTAAATCATCTGGGTGGCAGGATTACGATAATATGCAGGGGAGGGCAAGGGAGGGACCAATAAACCCACAGGTTTGTTTTTCCACTTTCAGGCATAAGCTACCCAGTTTGCATTGTTCCTCTTTAAAAAATGTTTAAAGCACTGCTGAGTTTGTCAGACAAAGAGCCTTTCTATTAGCTGTTGCCCAATCAATTCAACTGAAATTAGGCATGACAGAAAAAAAAGGATACAAACCACACTGACATGCATTATCAAGATCAGTCCCATTCATTTTTTATATTTTGTTCCACCGGCATACGCAGGTAGTTTCCTAAATGTTTATGAGAGTTCTTCACCTCACAATGATCTTTTTAATGTAACTTGGAAAACAAAATACTCCTGCTCTTCACTAGGCATTTCCCCCTACAATCATTGATTTAATCCTGGGTGGGAAGGTGCTGTCCTGATTGTGGTTTTCCTGTTAGCAGCTGCCTGGCCACTGCATGAACAGGATGCTGAACAAGAGGGGCCTTGATCTGAAGCTGCATGGCTCTTCTTATGTTCTTATCTGCTGACTGCCAGTGATAGTGGGGGGCATGAACCCCTGAATCACTACAGTTAGTAAACTGGGATCCAAACTGAATTTTGTGGTCAGTGCTCTACCTCTGCTAGATATGAAAACCCAAGAACTCACCACCCTATATTCTTAGGCTGCAATCTTTGGCACATTTATTGAAGGGCTGTGTTCCTAGTAACCGAGTATAAGATTGGATTGTTTACCCCTGGTGGTAAATAATGACATCAGAGCCTGCTGTGGGGGATAGTACTCCTTTTGTTTGCTTTTAAAATGCACTGAATCAAAACAGGAATGAACGATGTATTATATATAACTTTTCATCTTAGAAACAGCGACAAGGAACAGGAGAGACGTAATCACTCATGCTAGGCTATGAGTATACTTTACAGGAAGGAACAATTCAAAGCCTATTCTCATGATACGAAAAACTACTTTTTGCCTATGACTGTGATAAACCCTAGAAAACATACATATCCACATGTTTTTAGTCTTGACTACTTGCAGTTTGTTATTGTAAACATGAAGAAAAATATCTCCACCATATTCATTCATTCATTCATTCATTCATTCATTCATTCATTCATTCATTCTCTTCTTTTCCATCCAAGGAGTTCAGGCTCTTCTTCATCCTGGTCTATTACCCTAACCTCTACATCACATTAGCATTCGTGATCCCACTTATTGTGTAAGACGCAAAGTGGCCCTCATAACAGTTGCAACAGTGGAAAAGCTGTAGCTCATGGATGCAGGTTCAATTTCTGCCATCTTCAGAGAGAGCTGAAAAGGATGCCAGACAATCCTGAGCTAAAAAGGCCAATGGACCAACTTGACGCAAGACAGCTTCCTATGTTCCTAAATATGTTCTTAACTATTTTTAAATACAGACTTTAGAAAGCAGAGTATAGCATACAGATGAATGTCCAAGTAAATTCATCCAATCGTTTTTTTACGGCATAAAGAACAAGCAAAAACTTTCAACTGTGTTTTCACACACAGGGTTTTAGTCAGGCCTAAGCAATCTGAATCCCCATCATGGATCACTGCCTTGTTGTGATCAAAGGGACTTGCACAGTGCAGTGAAGCTATGAGCTATGCTGTGCAGGGGCACCCAGGATGGACAGGTCATAGTGGGGAGCTCTGACAAAAGGTTATCCACTGGAGAAGGAAATGGATCACCAAGAGATGGCAGGACTGAATATTGACATCTTGGGAATCAGTGAACTAAAATGGACAGGAATGGGTGAATTTAATTCAGATGACCACCATATATACTACTGAGGGCAAGAATCCCTTAGAAGAAATGGAGTAGCCCTCATAGTCAATAAAAGAGTAGGAAAAGCAGTACTGGGGTACAATCTCAAAAATGACAGAATGATCTCAGTTCGAATCCGAGGCAAACCATTCAACATCACTGTAGTCCAAGTCTATGCCCCAACCAGTGGTGCTGAAGAGGATGAAGTTGACCAGTTCTATGAAGGCCTACAGCACCTTCTAGAATTAACACCAAAACATGGTATAATGAAGATCATAAGGAAGGTGGAGTGCTGAAGAATTGACGCTTTTGAATTGTGGTGGTGGAAAAGATTCCTGAGAGTCCCTTGGACTGCAAAGTGATCAAATCAGTCAATCCTAAAGGACTGTTCTTTAGAAGGACAGATACTGAAGCTGAAGCTCAAATACTTTGGCCACCTAAGGAGAAGGAAGGACTCACTGAAAAAGACTGTTATACTAGGAATGACTGAAGGCAAAAGGAGAAGGGGATGGCAGAGGTTGAGGTGGCTGGATGGAGTCATTGGTGTGGCGGGGTTGGGTTAGCTCCGCAAGGCAGTGGAGGACAGGGAGCCTGGAGTGCTGTGATCCATGGGGTTGTGAAGAGTCGGGCATGACTCTGCGACTGAACAAGACAAGAAGCAATCTGAATAGCTGGGCCTCTCCGAAATTTTTTACAGCTTTAGACAGTTCATAATAAGTACTGAAAAAGCATTACTGCCATTTCCATAAAGCATGTAGAAACACAGTGCCTCACACACAGCTTTAAAAAATACTGTTTTCACATCTGCTCCCCATATACCTTTCACCTTTTTCCAGAACTGCTAAAGTCTTGTAAAGACATAGGAAGAAAACAGGGCACTTTGCAATTTAAAAATAATAATAAAAAATTAAGATACAGTATCAAGCTAAGGTGTTCTGACTTGCGCATACTTCATTATGCACTAGTATGCCTTTTCAACTGGTTGTGTTTACAAAGAAAATGAAAACCCACTGAATCACAAACCCACACAATTACAAATAATAGAATAAGATTGTTTCATGCTAGTATATCATAGCAGTAATTGAGACAAACAGTAAGCCAAATCTATTCCCTTTGGTTCTATTTCTATTTTGTTGTGCAGCCAGGTTAACAGCTTCCTTTTCTCTTGAAATGCTTTTACCTCCACCCTCTTTACAGATTTGACCCTGCTGGTTCTCTTTCATTCACAATTAAAAGCATTTTGTGAGTTTCAAAATGCTTAAAACATTTTGCCAAGGAAATAGCAGTTGAAAAGAAACCAAAGGGCATTTTCCCCTAATTTAAAATGAAATAAATTAAATTGTTTACCAACATATAAGGAAAAGAAAGATTTGTTTTTCTTGGCAACTTGCCATCTCATTTAGTGGTGACAGTTTTTGTTTGCTACCTACTTGGTTAGCACTTGAATAATCACTTCCTCTTATAGCAAACTCAGATGTGCAGTTCCCATGGTGTTTTCCCTCACTTCCTGCCCCCGCACAGGTTAATTGTGCTCCAGATGATTGGCCTAATTACCCTTGTGGTGTGCAGGCTGCTGTGTCATTTGGACCTGGTCAGATGCATGGCAGAGGATGGCTTCCAAACTATAAGTCATGTGTTCTGGGATGGTTTGGAAGCCGCCTCCACTGTACGCCTTACCACTCCTGTGTGCCATGAGGGCAAATAGACCAATCTCAGGCATGCAACTGGCATATGCAGTCCAGGGAAAAGAAGCTACTGTGGTTTCCTTTTTTTGGTGACTGTGTACATGGCCAGTGAGTATGAAGCTGCTAAGGAGCAAGAGAAAGGTGTCAGCATGCTTGGAGGAACCAAAAGATTTGCTAAGTCTTTGTAAAAACTGCAAAAGCAATTCCCTCAAATTTCCCCTGTAACACCCACACACAAAACCAGCCTCATGCGGACCTAACATTCTCAACAGCTGTGGAACACTGCATACCAGTCACAAAAGAAAAAGAAAACCGGGAGTGCAAGAACAGAATGGAGTGGCCTGCTGAAAGGAGCACAGCGGGCAGGCTTCCTAGAGCCGAGAATGTACTTGAGGTTGTTTGTAGAACATGATTGTTCACCATGTGTTACTCAACCCACAGTGAGGCTGTGGCATCTGCAATCATCCCTGAATATATAACAGTCACTTTGGGCTTGTTGTATCATACAACCCTAGCAAGTGTAGGTTATGTGACAGCTGAACAATCTTCACACACCCCATTGTCTGGTTTAACCCTCATACAGCCCACACTCACCAGGTTCATAGGACATGACAACCTCTGAGCAAGAGTTACGTGTGCAATTTGGCATCCACAGGTGCCACAACTCATCACAGTTTTTAAAAACCAACAAGCAATGGTGTGTCATCGAGACCCAGTCAAAGAAGCACTTCATTGCAGATCCTACTCATTGATCTCTGAAAGTCTGTTGTGTTTGTCTGATTTTACTGAATGTGAATATTAAAAGATCTGTAGAAACAAATGCTTCTCAGAAAGGAAGTGAATAGAAAACATAATTTACATTTTGCAAGTGTTTACTGAAGGCTGTTTTATAAACATAACTCATAAAGTGTTTTTCAAAGTGTAAAAATTACTTGACATCACATCTTTACTGAACATTCACTAGCCTTCATATGCGTTGGTACTATCTTATGTTGTTGATATAAAAGTTTATACTCAAAAAGTGACATTCAAAGTGATCCTTGGGGCTAATTCACACAACTGTCACACAATAGATGACTTTGGACCCTGCCCTCATACCACAGATGTGAGTGGACAGTGTTCTCACGAAGAGGTATAACTTTCATTTGATTGTTTGCAATACCATGCACTGAATATCACTATGAATTGAATCAGGGCATTGGGTTGGATCCAGAGTTGCCCCTCCACTAATGAAAGGGCTCCTTCTGTTGGGAAAAATCAGCTGGGATCTAACAGATGCTCCCTCCTGGAAGAAGAGGAGCTATGATTTGCATACATTCCTCCTTCCCACTGCAGTTCTCATAGGGCTTCATTCAGGGTTAAGGAGGTTCTCCCAACTCTCCAGAGGAGAATGAAGAAAGGAATGAGCAAAACCTGTCTTCCCATCTTTATCCACCTGGAAGGATTCTTTCTCTGCATGCATCTGGATCCAACCTTTTGTTTTTCAGGCAAATAGTGTGGCAGCTCCAGTGCAACACTGTAAATAAGAATGGCTTGGCACACAGTTACAAAACATCCAAAATGAGTATCTAATTTTCCTCCAATGGCCCTGTACAGAAAGAATCACTCACACGGCTTTTGTGCTTTCTCCTAAAAAAGGAGAATGAAAGGGTGCTACGGATAAGATCAGAAGAGGAGAGGCCGACTAACTGCTTGATTGTGTTGCAAGATAAATCTCCAGGAAAAATAAAATAAAACTTGCCTGTTCAAATTCTT
Source organism: Varanus komodoensis (assembly GCF_004798865.1). Taxonomy (NCBI): domain Eukaryota; kingdom Metazoa; phylum Chordata; class Lepidosauria; order Squamata; family Varanidae; genus Varanus; species Varanus komodoensis. The sequence goes on from NW_025335317.1 coordinate 20,015,249, forward strand.
CCATATCCACTTCTCCATCACCATTTAGATCAAACATCTTGAAAGCAATTTCAAAGTTCCTCTGAGGAGCTAGAGGGGAAAAATAAAGACAAACAACTTTATGATATGAAGTAGCAGTAGGAATTTGGTCTAAGGGCAGTACCATTGTTGAATATTTTAAAAATTTAATAGTTTTGAAACACATTTTTCAACATTTTTGTTGTTTATGCTGCTTTTCAGGACAAAGCCCTAACAAAAAAGCCAAACAAGAGAATTAGCTTTATGGATTATTAAACAATAACCAACCATGGGTTAGCTAAGAACAAACTGTGGGTTTAACCTGAAGAGTTAACCAAAGGGTTAGAACAACATACTAACAACTTACAAATGGTGTATTCATAGGTTATTGCTGCAAAATGAAATCGGTTTTCCCATAGCACATGTCCCCACAAGTAATGGGTTAATTAACCCAAGATATACCATCAGATGCTGCCATTACATCCAAACCAGTTCTATGAAGGAAACATGACTTCCCTTGCCAAGGAATAACTTAAAAGAAGAAAACGTTGTGCCCATTAACATTTGTTTGCTGTCCAATTTTGCATGGAAGCTGTTAACTGTATCCTCACACCAGCCATTATCATATACCATCCTCATGCAGAATCCTTGCCTTAGGGTTACCATGTGGTTATCTTCAAACCAAACTAACCAGGGAGCTGTAACTCAGTCCCAACATCTCTTTACCACTAGGCATTTTTTAAAAATCGAGTCCATCAGTGCTTTTGCCTACATCTTCCAGAAAAGTGGCAAACCTAAGTTTCTTCCAGCACAGTCAGCTTTGTTGCAGAAGGTAAATATCTAACACAAATGACTGAGAATTCCTGGAAATAAATTATGCATGGCTGAACTGCAGAAGTGCAGAGCTATGCCACAAGATATGGTTCATAACAACCCCAACACACCCAGGGTTTACAACTTTCCTCCAAATTTTCTTTTCTTTTTGGCTTGACAGCTTTAAGCAATAGAATCTCCAGTTTTCCCAAGTCATCTTAACATTTCTATCTTTAAAACAAATGTGCTAATAGCAGAAGAGTAAGTAAGTCAGCAAATGAGCCTGACATTTGTTAATAACAATTGTGCGTATTTTTCCTCTTTGGGATCAGGTGTGCCATTCCAACAACCACTTTGCATTCTCTTCCCTCTAACTGCCTCAGACACAGCCTGAGCCACACATTTCCCAATGTTATCTAAGTGATAATAAACATAAGCTGAGCTGTGCTAGTTTCTTCTAAGCTGAGCTGTGCTAGATGCTAGATTTGATTATAATATTGATTCACAGACTAATAGTACTCTCTCAACAAAGGAAAGGACTGAGCCATGATCAAAAGCATTTCTCGAAGAAACAGGACAACCAGGACAAGTAATATCTAAAGATAATTTAATTCAAGGAAGAATTAATATTATTCTACCATACTCCTACTTCATGTTAGAGGGGGAGGATACAAGCATGGTTTGCATATCATAAAATCTCTTGCCTGAATGGGAAGAGATTTTATGATACGCAAACCTTCTGCATACCTCAAACATTCAGTTTTAAATTTCCTAGTGCTGAAGAGTTTTTCCTTCCTGGAATGTTTACATAACATGAAAATTAAATAAATGTGTGAATTGCTCACCAAGAACTTCCACATAGTTACATCCAAAATTTATGTGACAGAAAGGGAAGAAAAGCCTTAATGTTTTCCCCAAAATATGAACCAACAATCCATGTGTCTGGTATTTGATATCCAAATACATCTTCAAATGAGGCCATATCCCAAGCACAGAGTTGGATTTGGTTTTTTTTTTCTTTGAGAACATGTGTATCTATGAAATCATAACATTTTCAACAACAAGAGCAACAGGTAAAAGACTACTTCACATGTGATGTATGTCTGACAAGATAACGCTCTGTAGGATAAATTCTGCATACAACTAAAACTGTACACAAGTATTTACTGGGATGTAATCATGAGGGTAAAAAACCATGGAGTATATCAAGGAAAAATAGGGTGGGAGGAACAATAAAAAATCTCTGTCATTTGCAATGAGGATAGATTTAGTCCTTTGTTTGTAATGCAAAGAATGCACTTTTGGTACAATACACTGAGCTGCTGTGGCATGGTTGCCATTCCTTGGTAGCGTCCGGTCTTTATCAGTGTATTTTGTCTAGATCAAGTGAGCAGTTCCCAAAACAGCCCTGCACCTCTATCAGGACTGCCTGAGCTGGTATGAGAAGTGTCTACATGATCCAGCTGACAACTTCTGAACACACCATTAGGTTAAACTCAGCCTAAAAATTCTATGTATTTGCATGGGAAAAAATAAATTGGATTCCCAAAATAACATGAAAGGCAGTCAAGAGATGTACAAATGCAGCATTAAAAGACCAAAGTAAAATACATCAGAAAGTGGTGGAAAGAAGGAAACTTTGGTGGTAATGGTGAGGACAGTGGATCAGACTATTCCTTAATATTTACTTCATAGTAATTCAAAATTGAGAAAGGAGTTCAGCAAGGCTGTAAACTGTCGCCCTGCCTATTTAACTTATATGCAGAGCACATCATGGGAAAGGCTGGGCTAGATGAATCACCAGCTGGAATTAAGATTGCTGGGAGAAATATCAACAACCTCAGATATGCAGATGATACCACTCTAATGGCAGAAAGTGAGGAGGAACTAAAGAGCCTCTTGATGCAGGTGAAGGAAGAGAGTGCAAAAGTCGGCTTGAAACTCAACATTAAGAAAACTAAGATCATGGCATCCGGTCCTCTCACTTCCTGGC